>NC_064922.1:624243703-624546734 GCF_023897955.1 Schistocerca gregaria
TTAGGATAAAAAAAATAACAGTTGATGAGCGAAGTACAAAGTATGTGGAAGCAAACTGGGTGTAGCACGAAGAAAGTTTTGAAGAAGAGAATTTTTTTAGTATGTAACACTCATTTCAATGTAAGAAAGTATTTTCTGAAGATGTTTGTCTGGAGTGTAGCCCTGTCGGGAAATAAAATGTGGACGATATGGAGTGCTGACAAGAAGAGAATACAGTCTTTTAAAGTCTGATGCTGCAGAAGAATGATGAAGATTACATGAGTAGATCGAGTAACCAATAAAAAGAGCCCTAAATTTAACTATGAAAAAAAAAACATTTATGGCATAAGTGGACTAAGCTAAGGGATCGATTGATAGGACACATCCTGATGCATGAAGGAATCGACAGATTTGTGTTGGAGAGGAGGGGTGTGTATGATTGTGGGGGAACGGGCGGGTGAAGGGGGGAGCTTGGCTGGAGTTAGCGGGGAAAGAAGGGGAAAGCACTTTACGCAAGTTCAAATGGATGCAGTAGTTATTTGGAAATTAAGAGGCGCGCACAGGGTGGAGTAGCATGAAGAGTTGCATAAAACCAGTCTTCACACTGATAACATCAACAACAATAGCTGTTGTATGTCACCAGGAAAAAATGTCAGCTATTCAGTTTCAGATATCGTACTCCT
Organism: Schistocerca gregaria; assembly: GCF_023897955.1. NCBI lineage: Eukaryota > Metazoa > Arthropoda > Insecta > Orthoptera > Acrididae > Schistocerca > Schistocerca gregaria. The sequence goes on from NC_064922.1 coordinate 624,244,366, forward strand.
ACAAGTTTGTCTGCTAAAACATGTGAATCAAATTGAAAAATGTGTTATAACCTTCAGGAAGGTCGGTTTCACAAAGGGCAATAACGTGGAAAAACTATTTTTCTTCTAAGTTTTTCAGCAGAAGTACGTGTCGCACTTGTGGATCTAAGAAATTTCGAAAAAAATTGATGAAACAGAGACCATATAAAAGGGAAGGAAAGAAATTTACGGAAAACTATAGTACATAACTCAAAGTGCCATAGACTGAACGTAAGTGTCACTACCATGTGACTCAACTACTTGACGGTTGCAAGTTATGGTAGTCCTGATGATGGTACTTGGTACCAAAATCGATACCAAAAGTAGCAAAAACAGAAGTGCGAATGTAAACTAAAGCTAATAATTTTTTGTGACAGAGATGATCGCTGTTCCGACCAGCATTATGTCGTGAAAATGCGTTATGCGCCAGAATAATCATTACCAGCCTTTTAAGATCCACCGCTGGGCTCCTTTACGATTTTTCACGTTCTACGTTCTTCAAATACATTTTGATCTGGCAACTATTCTAACACAATCTGCCATGTTCAGATAGTTCCTCGTCATGCTCTTTTCGTATTTCTTGCAAACCACGAAACAACCTCCTCTGTCCGTTCACCATCTCCTGGCCAATTGTGCTACCCAAGCCCATCTTTATACTCACACATATCCAGGATTCCCTGACCACGAGACCTAGTGTGCACGACACGCCAGCAGTGACCAGTGGGACAGCCCCTCCTGACGCAGACTACAGACTGCTCATGGTCCAGCTGATGTAGCTGCTGATTTCCCGGCTGGACCAGGATACACAGCGGACGACTGGCGAAGTGTGTCCATGTCCCTTAATCCAACACAAGATTTGCACTGATAACTTGGTAGTGAGACGCCATCTTGCTGCAGCTCGTCTTGACATATTTTCAAATTTCCTTATGGTTTAACTAGGACATCTTCCATGAATTTCATGATTATAATCAAATTTGAGGAGCAATGGGACGTCCGATCTTTGTTTACTTATTTATTTTTCTATCTAACCCTATCTGATTAGGGCCATCAGACCCTCTCTTACATCGGACCAGAGTTCACACCTACAGCACCATCTTTACATCACTTTTATCTAAGAAATGACGATTTTAATAAGACAAATAGCATTAAATTGATTTAAGAGTCTGAAGTGGCAGTGTGAGTGACAATAACTAATAAAGTTAATTCTGGCAGTACTTGCATTACTGCAGCTGCTGCCGCTAATAGTGATAATAGTAATAACAATAATAATAATTACATTAATAACAGTAATGATAGTGGCAGATATAAAATGAATTTAGAGATGTACAAAACACAGCGCGATCTGACGAAAAAGAATTTAAGGAGTCTGGGAAACGAGGAAGATCAGGCTGGACACAGGGATGTACAAGGGTAAAGAGTGCGTACAAGGAAAATTGCAGTCATTACCGTTGCTTTAAAAGACATGCTATTAACTTTCTTCTGAAGCTGGAGATGTTATTCAGTTTTTTAATATAATGCGGGAGGTTGTTCCTGAGTCGGGTTCTCACTGCTGAGAACGAGAAAGAGTCTGAACGATGGAGTGGGACAGTAAGAATTTTTCTCTGAGGGGAGCTGGTGTTTCTATCATGTTGTTCAGAGAGTTCAGCTCGAGGAGCGATATGGAGAACAGTGTTCGTTGATAAGACAGTAGAGGACACAGAGAATATGAAAACCTCTGCGCTTCCCTGCAGACAGCCAGACCAGCTGTGCCTATGATGGTAAATGCCATCAAAGAGTCGAAAGTCACCGATATAACGAACACAGCCTTTTATAACCAGATCCAGGCGCCGTGACCATACCTGAGAAAGGACTTCTAGGAGAACATCACTGTAATTAACGATTGGGGTATTTTTGTACAAGTTTCTTTTTCTGGTCAAGAGGGAAGAGGTTTTCACATTTTTCTAGGACATGAAGAGATGCTGATGCCTTCCTCCACATATGAAGTACGTGCCCAGTCAAATTTACGTTTTTATCTATTATTACTCCTAGACTCTTTGCTGAAGGAGAGAAGTTGTCATTTGTCCCGTTTCGAGCTAAAGTTGGAAGGGATTTCCGACATTTCGGGCTAATGAGCCTAGAATGATCAAACAGTAAAGCTTGGGCTTCGGATGGGTTCAGCTTTACCCCTGTATGCTATGCCCATTTTGATAGTGCACGCAGGTCAGCATTGACATCCTCGATAGCTATCTTCAGGTTTATTGGTTATGCACTTAGATGCAGCCGGAGGCCAGCAGTGTACACGTGGTGTTTCCAGAAGGACGAAACTGATGGCAGAACATGGAACCCAACGCCAAACACTCATTGGTCCCCTGAAACCACCTGCCTTCACTTTGACTCTACGGGCGAATATGACGCATTGCTGGTGAGTCGTCAGGTATCAGCGAAACCATTGCACTACACATACGTAAGGATATTGATAGTCACACATGCTGAAACTCACTTTTCTGGAATATATGAAAGTTTTATTTAGTCCTTTTCATCTTTTTATTTCCAGCGAAATATGGGGCCCGATACACAAAACCTCTATTTCATTACGAAAGTGCTATTGGCGTTAATCTGTTACTACTCCTGCACTCTTAAAGCATAAGGCGTTCGTTGGAGGTTGCATAACGCACAGTATCGTTTCACCTGCTCAGTTAGTAGAGCACTCGCCCGCGAAAGGCAAAGGTCCCGAGTTCGCGTCTCGGTCTGCCACACAGTTTTAATCTGCCAGGAAGTTTCATGATTTCACCTGGTCTTGAAGACTAATTTTCAGATCCCCGTGTTTGAGTCCGAATTTAGTTCATTTCATTCCATGAATGCCGCAAACATGTTGTCAGCGTTTTAGTGTTGGATTTCGACAACATAAGAATGAAAGCACTGTCTCTCGAAAAGCATTATTGATATGTTTTAAGCACGGGAAAGCGTTGCTTCATAGAGCACTTTTCAAATTTTCACCTATTGTCAGTCCTGTAATAGAAGTTTTGCATATGTTCTTAATCCATTTTTAAATGATATCACACACTTTTTGCTTCAGTCTGTACCTGAAACAAAAAAAAATTACTTCAGTAAAGTAAGGTCTTCCAAATGTGTAAAAATGCTCCGGGGTAGAACATGTTCAAGTACCTAGGAACAAATATTCTATTATTATAATTTATTTATATTATGATGACAATAGAAGTACTAGATACTATTTACAACCAATATTTAGGCTATACATTTCTGCACAAACACAAAGTAAAGTTCGGAATGGGTTCACAGCACGAATTACAGGTTAAAAACCCAGTCAGAAACTTATGCAGCCAAATTGTGAAGATCTTCCATTGCCCTTTAAAACCTTTGAGGGAATATTCAAATGCTACATGATGTGCTATTTGCCACTCTTCATTCCATATTAAGGGGAAGATTTCTATCCACTTTAGTGAAACAATACCACACATCTGCTCGAGTCAGCTCTCATTAGATTCAGTAAGTACGAGAGTCGTCAGGGAGAGCAAAACGTGCTGGTCGCTCCCGGGGAGCTTTGATTATGTGGGGATGCTTCATGGGAAATTGATCCTGCCGTTGATTTTTGCGTGCTTCTTCTAGGTTGAAGTTATTGCCTGCTGGCTGATTGATGTGTGCCGCGATGGCTTTGTAGAACTCAGCCGCTAGAGTTCTGATAATGAAATTTCTGAATGAATTGGTAGTTCTCGGTTTTTTCTGTTGTCCACAACTATAGCAACGACTGCGATCTCCTTATGTATGGCGGTGAAATATAATAAGCAGGGCACCCATTGCGTGTGTCTGTGAGGCGAACACACCCTGTGATGCCGGATAGAGAGCGTGTCAACAATTTTAGTGTGAACACTGTTGAACATCAGTATTCCATTAAAATTTTTAAAACTTGCAACAGAGAAAAATCTTGTCAGTAGTGTGTGCCTGTCACATTATTCCCCTACTACGCACCAAGAATCAGTAAGTGAAACCAAATTTATTGGCAGCATTATCGAAAACGAGTTATAAGTTAAATGCATTTTGAAAGAGAAGTGATTGGAAACTAACACAAGTTTCCGTTTTTAGTACGGATAAAACTGGTAAGACATTAAAGAAATTCAATTTATTTGCAAATATCATTTGCTCCAAGGTAGAAAACATTCTTCAGTTTCAAGGTATAAGATGGTGCATGGCCGAAGAAGTGTGGCTTGACTATCCAAACATTATATAACTAGTTTAAAAAAAATGGAGAATTTTACTCACCATAAATTACACTATACTTGATTACATTAATACTTGTTCCATAGATCATGAATACGACATATCGTAACGATGTGAAACGTGTCAGTTTAACGTAAAATACTGTAGCAGAGAAATTAACAACTTCCAAATAGGTTTAATATTTATACAGCACCTAAATCTATATAACTAAAATAATTTATATAATCTAACTGGCAAATACGGAGCTTCTCGAGTATTTGTTTAGCCAATTTTCTGTTAGAAACGAAAACAGAAAATGAACTGTGTTTGTAATGAAGTGTCGAAAAAAATTCCGTGTACTCACGGAAACAACTTTAAAATTACGAACAGTCTTGCAAGGAAATACACATAACGTACAAGTGTTTAAGTACTGTATTCAGATTAAGTAACACGATCCCGGACAGTTCCTGTACAGTGGGTTCAGCTATATCGCATGTCTACAACGCCGTTTTATAACAATCTCTTAGCCAGTTCCTCTTCATAACTCTATAGACGGCTACTGACTTCCCCTATAGCCGCTTGCGCCTCGTAGTTAAGCTGTGAAAAGCGCTACCTGAGGTCAGAGATTTCCTTAATTTGACTCGACTGTATGAGTCTCTTAGTAGAAAAGAATAACTGTATTAAAAATTTATGGATGATGCGGCAATCTTTCACGCAACTCTGTGTTTAGGAAGCCATATCTCCTGAACTGTGTGTCATACAATGATATAATTTTATAGGTACATTCAACGAGATATATGGAAATTGTCCGTGAAATGTGTTGAGAATAGATTAGTAGACAGCTTAAATGTCAAGGAAACTGCGTCAGTTTTTCATGCACCTCAGGGTTAACGGCGCCATATCAGTTGAACTATGTGTGGAACCATGATATACTCTGTAGGTTCATTTAGCAGCATATGTGGATAGCATCTGAGAAATTTATTGTGAATGCAGTTAGTAGCACAGAGTAATACATTTAAACGTCACGCTTGACCTGGCAGTTTTTCACGTATCTCATTGTTTATGATACGTGTGCCAAGTTTGGTTGAAATCAGTTCAGTGGTTAGGAGGGGATGTGGAACACGCACACACACACACACACACACACACACACAATAGTATATTTTTATAACATACATGGATAACGCAAAAAACACAACTTCATGTCTGACAACAGCAAAAACAGTAAAAATTGCCGGAAACTGCTCCATGCCATCTGTAATTGATCTGAAATACCAACCAGGAAACACTCTCCCTACACTTAATGTGGCTGAATCATCATCATCATCATCAATGGGTTGTCTACCTTGCGGCAGGTTTTGCCTGCATAGCCCTCCATGCTTCTTTGTCTTCTACGTTTCTCTTCATCCTTTGGTACCCTCCTTGTGGTCTGCTGACATCATCCAGCATCTGGAACCCTCTTCTGTCCTCTGTCTTTCCCGGAGCGAAACCTTCTATTGCCTCTACTAGAAGGCAATCTCTTCTTAGATTGTGGCCTATCCAGTTTAGTTTCCTGTTCTTCACCATCAGCAGCATCCTCCGTTCTTTTCCAACTCTCCTCAGTACTTCTTTATTCCTGACTTAATCAGTCCAGCTGATCTTCTCCATGCTACGCCATACCCACATTTCAAAAGCTTCAGTTCTCTTCTCTTCTTATCGTGCTTTCTCTAAGTCCATGTTTCTGTTCCATACAACATCACACTCCATATTAAGCACTTAACTAGTCACTTCCTTCATTCCTTCTTTAAATGGCTAGTTAGAAGTCCTCTCTGTTTTTGAAATGCCTCTTTCGCCAGAGCCATTCTCACTTTGATAACTTGTTGGCAATCCAAGTCTTCTTCAATCCAACTTTCCAAATACCTGAATGCTCTTAACTGGTCTATGATTTCTGACCCCAACTTAATTTTCATTTTTCTTTTCTTTAGGCCTATGACCATGCTTTTGATTTCCTTTTTTATTAATTTTCATACCATGTGCTGCACAGGATTCATTCAGGTCCTTTAGCATTTGAGATAGCCTCTCTTGAACTGACAAGAGGAACAGCTAGCTTCTGATCAGTGCAGTTATTTTCTAAGTGAAAGAAATATTGAGATATTGCAGTGCAGATATTGTGAAGTTCGTCCTGTAAATACGTAGCAGAAACATTGTTTCCATTTTTATTGTGAGAAATAGAAAGTTATGCAGAAGAAACTGACAAGAAGACGTTCATTTAAAAATATTTTTGGGTCAAAATATCGAGGTTGTAAAAATGGGATGATATAAGTATATCTTAGAGACGAAATCTCAGAGTCTTATGTCTGCGTTCTAAGTACAAATGTATTCAGAAATCATATTTCTAATAAGATGCACAATGTACACGTCTAAACCACGTCACATGAGTGCTAATAAAACGAGACATTTTTTAAAAGTAATTCTCTCTCCAATCTGTCTCATTGACGAGAACATTGTGCTGGTACTAATTAAATGTGATAAGAACAGTTACCCAAGAAAAGTTAACTGTAGAGCATTTCAAAAACTGAGGGCAATTTTTCTCTTGGAGTAGGTCGTAGTTCGGTTAATAGGTTCGATGCCGGATGTATTTGCCATTTCATCCGTCTTTATAAAATGTGTTTTATGCTTTTGCTTTGTAATGATGTCAGACCAATATCCGGTTTGTACCATTATGTACGAAGGGGTGGGGGAGGGGGTGCTGAAAATTAATGCGTACGTACTTTTATGTGAAAACCTTTAAGACTTGTTAAATAAAACACGTCATTAAGATTCTACACCTTCGTTCTTCATGTACAGTCACCCTGGTGAAGAACACATTTCTCCAAAATAGACAATGGTTTGCTGATATCGTCACTGTAGAATGTTTGACTTTATTGACGGAATCACAACCTCACCACACCTCACATCGCTTTATCACTATCAAAGTGAATTCCCAGAAGGTGTTCCTTAAGTTATGGAAATGACGAGAATCGGATGTGGCCACGTACGGAAGATGATCGATGACAGCGAACCAGAGGCGTCCGATCGTTGCAGGTGTTGCAGCTCTCTTGTGTCATTTGGCGTTGTTATGCTGAAGGAGGGAATGGTCCGTGTGTGAACTCGAGATACGATTACAGCACGCTGTTTCTCACGCACACACTACGTTACACACCGCCATCTTACACGTACTACAATTCGGATCCCTCTAGTGGCAGGGGACATGAACAATAAAGATGTAGAATGTTAGTAACGCTTGTTTTAGTTAAAAGCCTTGAGAGTTTTCACATAAAAATTTGGAAACATTACTTTTTAGCAAGCATTTGTAAGCTAGCTAGTGAAACGGGCTTTTCCTGAAAAAAAAAAAATTCAATAACTTCAAGTTGGTTTACGCATCTGCTCATGCCTGCCCAGAAAATGCGCCAAACCTAGAAAGAGGGAGAACGTCACTGGAGTGTAACACCGCAATCTCCTAACGAGGCTACGGGAACCTGTCAAGACGAAGCTTCCCCGGAAGCTGACAAGCAGGGTATTTATGCTCCACGACAACGCCTCCACTCATTTTGCTCATGACACACAAATCCTACTGCTTTGGGCTATTAAATGTTTGACTGAAAATCAATAGTCACCTGACACTGTATCCAGAGACTTGTTTCTTTTCCCTCGGAAAAGGGACCAATGTGCGGGAGGCGTTGCCAGGATGACAAAGAGCTGATTTCAAAGGTGGGACGTTTTCCTGAACAGTCAAACTGGAGAATTCTACAACCAAAGCTGCGTCAGGCCTTCCGTCGATAAGGAAAATGAGTCGCATTGAAGGATGAAGACGGAGAGAAAGGCCGACACCAAGTTACATGGTGACAGCCTGATTTTCTTCGAGCCGACCACCCGTTCTACGAATAACTTCTTATAATTTTCGTTTAGATGCGCTGTTCCTAAAGGACTACGTGCATTAGGGTATTACCCGCCTGTATCCTTCCTGTGCTGTAGCTTCGTCGAATCTAGGTGTTTCTGTGCATTCTCCGGGATATCGCAGACGTACATCACTGTGTGAAACCTCCCTTGTTACTTTGATAGAGCAACCGACCCGTCCTGGTCTTGGTATAAGTTACATCACTGTGTCCTTATAAAGACCCTAAGAGATATGTAATAAAAGATAAAATAAAACAAAAGTGTGGAGTGATCAGTCATATCCTTATGAGTAGGGGGTGATATTCTGTAGACATCCACTGATTTTACAAGACATTAGTCTGCATTTTCTTATTCTGTTTTTCTTTCTAATACCCAGGTCTCGAATGTTATTGCATAACACACTTGTTCTCAGTGGTAATGTGTAATTATAGATGCGCTAGCAAAAACGAGTGAGGACGGGAAACTAGTCAATTCTAAATACTTTTAACCGCTGGAGGGAACAAGGAATTAGGCCACCTTGCAAATTACGGCACCGCGGTTACCGGACAGTCAGGTCTCGTATTTGTAGCTTTCATGAGCACCATTCATGAACATACTTATGTGCCACATGGTATTACGATCGATTATAGGTCTCTTCTAGACTGTTCTTTGGATACCTAACTTCGGCACTACGCGTTTTGCAAACAACGCGATGCACAGTTCCTGGCGGTGATGTAGACCTGTCGCCGTTGCACTGACATAATGGTTCAAATGGCTCTGAGCAGTATGGGACTTAACATCTGAGGTCATCAGTCCCCTAGAACTTAGAACTACTTAAACCTAACTAACCTAAGGACATCACACACACCCATGCCCGAGGCAGGATTCGAACCTGCGACCGAAACGGTCGCGCGGTTCCAGACTGAAACGCTTAGAACCGATCGGCCACAGCGGCCGGCTTGCACTGACAGATCGTGGCTGCTGTCGTTAGTCATTATGAGGAACATCGAACAGACATTGAATCCTGGAACAATGGTTAAACAATTTGGTGAGACAGGAGTAAGCGCGAGTCTGTCGCTGTCCGTTTAACAGCAGTATTGCCAAAAGATTGTATTTACTGCCGCAAGGTGGCGGTAACATCAGGAATCCGCTGTATCCGCCCACAATGGGCCAAGAAAGTACAGACCTTGCACAGTCCGGCGCCTTCTCGAATGTTCATCCTATATTCTAGCCCACAGGGCCACAAGGCAGTTCTGCCAGTACATTCCCCTACTCAGAGATTCGCTCATCAATCATCGACTCTTCATGCAGTCAGAATTTCCAGCCGGCCAACACTCTCCCACGTTTGCTGAGGTTCCTCACGGTGCTTGTAAGAGTCGATAGCATGCGACTCGGGTCAGCAGTCAGATGTCACTTTCTTGTATTCTCTAGGCTTCGGATTTCAGCAGCTGGGTTAAAATCACACTGTAATTAAGAAGGTAGCAGGGATGAAATGCAGTTATTAGAAGAGTCAGAAGACAAGAAAGAGAAGAACTAGTAGAGGAGTGTGATAGAGTTTCAGACTATCTTGTTACAGAATTTTTAGGCTAGCATTGGACTAAAAACTCAAAAAAGGAACTTGGAAAGAGAATTATGGTTCAACGGAGAAAATAAGAATTTCGAAGTTTGCCTATGGCATTCCGATTCTGTCGGAGGCGGTAAAGTTATTGGAATATCAGTTGAACGGAAGAGATACCTTCATGAAAAGAGGTAACAGGACGAACATGAAAAGAAGTAATAAGAAGAACATTTGCTGCAGTTTTATAGGGCTTTCGTCCGATCGCGTCTTGACTATGGATACACCGTGTATGGGTTAGCGAGGCCTTTGCATCTGAAGATTCTTGACGCAGTACACCATGAGGGTATCAGGCTGGCCACTGGTGCCTTCCGTACCAGTCCCATCCCCAGCCTGTGTGCTGAGGCAGGGGAACCGCCGCTCGCCATCCGGCGGAAACTCCTCATGGTGCGACGGACGTGCCAATTCCTTTGCCTGTCCTACCTCCCCTGCGTATCCTACCGTTTCCCGACCGCCTATGGAACGTCTCTTTTCCAGTCGTCCTAGGGCAACGAGACCATTTGGGATTCGTGCCAAGCATTTGCTTGAGTCCCTTGGTGTGGAGCGTGTGGCAACCCAACTCCAGAGTTTTACCCGCCTGCCTCCCTGGTTGCTCCAGAGGCCCAGGCCCTTTTAAACTTGTCAGAGTAACGGAGGAGCTACATTCCTGCGTTTGTTTTTACCTCCTTATTTTACGATTTTTTGAACCAGCATCCCGACCATTTACCAGTATTTATGGATGGCTCTAAACAGGGGGACTCTGTTGGTTGTGCTTCTGTTTTCCCTGATCGAGTCGTCAAGTTACGGCTTCCTGCGGCGTTTACCATCTTTGATGCCGAATTGTTTGCGATCTTGCGGGCATTGGAGCAGATGAGATGTGTTCCCAGTCTTAAGTTTCTCATCTGTTCTGACTCCCTGAGTGCCCTTCAGACCATGCAACACTTGTACCCAGCGGATACGGTCGTCCAGAACATCCATGATGCCCTACTCCACCTCCAACGGCAGGGGAAGGACGTTTCTTTCTGCTGGGTGCCGGGGCACGTGGGTATTAGGGGAAACGAACTGGCGGATGTGGCTGCCGAAGATGCATGTTCCCTCCCTCACGTTGTTGAATGCGCCGTCCCCCTCCATGCTGTTACCTCCCTTTTGCGTTTTCGTGTCCTGCGTCAATGGGAAGAGGAGTGGCTGGCAGTCGGTGAAAATAAGCTGCGTCTGGTCAAGACCACCACGCGGCCATGGCGTACGTCCTATCAGTCATGCAAGCGGGATGAGGTTCTCCTCACTCGCCTCCGCCGGGCACAGTCCCTTAACGCATGGTTTTTTACTCCGGTGGGAGAACACCCCAATCTGCAGTGCTTGTGGCGTCCATGTTACTGTCCGCCACATTTTACTTGACTGTCTTTTATTCTCTGAGCGGATTTGCCCTCTATTTTGCAAGACGACGCAACGACTGTGGTTAAGGTCTTACGGTTTTGTGTCCTGTCCAATTTTTTGCCTCGGATTTTAGGGAGAGGATTTCAATGTGTTGCAGGGTGACTGGCTCACCCAGGTTTTAGGTAAGAGGTCCGCCAGTCACGATTACCTACTTGTTTCACTTGGGTTTCTGTTCTCTTTTCCTTGTGTTTCCTTTTTTAGTGCGTTTCTTCTCCTCTTGTTTTGCCTCTGTGTGTGAGGATTTGGAACAGCGTCAGGTCTGTGTCTTTTAGCCGTTCTCCTTGTTCGCTGTCCGTCTTCGTCCCTTCACCGCGTGTGTTCCTGTTTCTATGTGTTTGGGCGCTGATGACCACGCTGTTTAGCGCCCGAAAACCTCAGACCACACACACACAGGAATAACATTAATAAGAAAGTCTAACATCAATTGAATTTTCCATCGTTGTTAGGCAAAACGCGACAGTAATAATAAAAACGAAATCGCTTCATAATGTTGTGCAAAATTATACCAGTATACTACATGGTCACGAAGCCTCATTCAGCTTCTTAGGCAATCTTCAGGTGACTACTGAATGTCGTAATCACAGGTAAACATGATGTACTACTCACACAGATATTATTTGTATAGGAGATGCCAAAACGGCATAGGAAAACACATTTTTCGTCACTTAGAAATAAATATATTAACTAAAGAGAAAGGAGGTGGTAAATGTTTTTATATGGAGATGCATTTAACAGCTGATGAGAAATAAGATGAATTTACAGTTCCAACTATTTGTAACTAAAATTTAATGCAACTAAGGGAAAAGGGAAACATAGTTTAGTACTACGCTGACAATCCATGTCATATATTTGCTAATTTGCAGATAACGCAATTTCTAGGTTTCAGCCTGAGTGATTAATACGTATTTTTTATAGCCCCTGCATATGATTTCATACAGCGCACTCTATACCAATGGTTGTCATTTCTCTTTATTGTAGAATACAAATTCTGATATGCTTTTGGTATTATAAAATGCTGATCTGCAGTTGCGAGGCTAATATTGTTTGCATTTTACACTAGGCCTTGTAACTACTGACTGATTTCTGCTGGTCAGCGCACAGAAGTGGTGCAATTTTACACAATTTCTTCTTTCGTGGAGTATTACTAATCAAGGCACAGCTACAGCCATCGCTGGAACCGATATATTTCATGGTTTGTAGCTCCGTTGGAAAGGCAGATTCAGCAAATGAAAATGGTATGACACGACGCCCTATCGAAAGGAAAGCTGCATATTTGTGGCTGTGTGACTACTGGAAGCTTGCAGGGATGACTGTTTCTGTACCTATGATTTTTCTGTAAATTCTAAAAAGGGACTCCTTCTGCTCGAAGAAATTTATGGAAGAGACTCCGAGCTCCATTGCTAACCGAATTTTCTTATGTTGCGAGTTTGAATGTTGCAGTATTGTATCTAAGAGTCTAGTGGTACCAGCTCAGAAATACATCACATCATGCGCTTATCTGAACCATCTCTTAATCTGGCAGTTAAATGGTTCTTTCTGAAAGAAAATTTATTCGAAACTGTCCACGAAGATTTCAGATAGTATAGGAATAAGAGAAAAACCTATAGCTAGGTCATCAGAGTGACTGCAGTACTTGTTTTGAAACTGTTTTACACACATTGAGTATCACCGAGTATATCATGTAATTCTACAATATAGAATTTGCATTTATACGAAAGATCTGTTACTATGTTTATAAATTCACCACTAAGAACATTTTTAAATAAACTAGTGACGTCGAACGAAACTAGTTTAAAACTGGGTCGGATTTGCATACCTTTGATTTTATCAACAAGAGCCAATGATATTATTATCTATTTTTCATGTTATTGCTATGCCAAGATCGGACGTTAAACTCACTTAATGTTATTAAAAGTGTGGTAACGAAGTGCATTTAACCGTCATGAGCAGGAAATTCTTGAAACAGAAGATAACGGCGACTCATCACGTTTGGTTCGACATCGAATGTTTCCTCGGAACGTTTATCCAAAATACGTCAACTTTAAATCAAAGTATACTTCCTCAGCTGAAATGGAAGCTGTCAAGATCGGTGAGAGAATACGGATAAGAGAAGAAATGAAACACTGGTCCAGAATACGTAATACCGTAATTTCACATTTAAAAGTTTGTCACGTGCTCATTACGACCGTCGCACGTCCTTGCTAGTTCGACAGTTTTGGTCGCTATTTGCTCGAAGACTTAAATACAATTATCCACTAATATGAGCCAAAAAGAAAAACCATTGCGGTTAACAGAAGATAAAGCGTTGACATCACCTGTTGACGTTCAGTAGTTCGCAGATCGAATTACGCAGTGCACGTAATAGGACAGTCCTTGTTTCTCACTGATTGCAACCTGAAATTATTAAAAAATCTGTTAAGTTAGGCGACAGTCCGCTTGCGGAAGAAGGATAAAATACACTGATTGACAGTTGCTAAGGAAGAGAGATATTGTTGGACGGGATTAATCACAGGGTATGATGGACTACATGAAACATAGTACATACATAACAGATGTGGAGTTGTGTGTTTGTAACAAAAAATAGTACAAATTTCATCTTACAGGAAAACAGAATAACAGACATAAATGACGTTCATGTTCAACACAGGTCGTGCTGTCAACATACTCCACGTCGATATCGGGCTCTTAGCAAGGAATAACCTCTTTCGGGCACTAATGCACGTTCGCACCTGTTATTATTGCTGGCTACCAAACTTGGAGGATATTGTCCCATTCCTCTCTCATGAAAATGATACAAATGGCTCTTAGCACTATGGGACTTAACATCTGAGGTCATCAGTCTCCTGCAACTTAGAACTACTTAAACCTGACTAAACTAAGGACATCACACACATCCATGCCCGAGGCAAGATTCGAACCTGCGACCGTAGTGGTCGCGCGGTTCCGGACTGAAGCGCCTAGAATCGCTCGGCCACACTGGCCGGCTCCTCTCTCACCCTGCAATCTTCGGGAAGGGGGTGTTCGCTCAGAAACATGTCTTCCAAGTTGTATACGCTACAGGGTTTAGCTCAGGGGAGAACGTAGGCCATCACACATGTTCAATATCTTCACTTTCCACTGTGTCCGACAGCTCAGCGTCCGTCGATGGATGCGCACTGCCTTCCATAAATAGAAAGTTGAGACCTACTGCACCTCTAAACAGACCAACATGATCCAGAAAAATCCACCAGCAACACAGTTGTGCTGTAACGGGAATTTCGCGGAAAGATATGTAGCCACGTTCATTCACTGTGTACAACGCCTACCCACACCATAACGCCTACCCCATACCGACGGCTTTACGAACATTCTGTAGTGGCAACGTGTTCCCTTCTGCTACCACACTAACTGGCGGACGGAATTACTTGCCACAGTGAAGCCGGACTTGGCGCAACACATCACTCTGTACCAGTTTTGCTGACCCCAAACAACATGCTCTCTTTCTCGACGCCGGCGTCGCTCTAGTGGGATGCTTTTAACAGGCTTCCGAAGACACAAATCAGCCTCATTTAATTGCCGCGAAATGATTCAGGCAGAAGTACGTGTACCGGTAGCGGTTGCCAGGTCTGCAAATATCTGCCTAGGAGTGAGATGTCTGTTCTACCTACTATTCAATGTGGCCGTGCGGTTCTAGGCGCTTCAGTCTGGAACCGCGTGACCGCTACGGTCGCAGGTTCGAATTCGGCCTCGGGCATGGACGTGTGTGATGTCCTTAAGTTAGTTAGGTTTAAGCAGTTCTTAGTTCTGGGGGACTGATGACCTAAGATGTTAAGTCCCATAGTGCTCAGAGCCAGCCCTACCTACTATCCTTTTGCGTGAGGTGGTCTGTCTCCGAACACCGGCATGCTTTCGAATAGCATTTGCACCTTCGGCGGCCTTCCTAAATCACGAGATGGCACTTTTGGACACAGCCGTTACTGTGACATTTTGAACCGGCTGAGAGCTGTTCAAGCGCACTTCCGCGATCGTAACCACTCAAATGGTGTCTTGCAGACATGTTGCCGTGCCACACCGAACGTCGCATTAATCAGTTCCACAACAGGCTTTGTCAAACGCCTTACTGCATAGAACTGTAGAATGCGTACAGAGCGTTCGTGCACGGGTTTAGCTTCAGTTAACACGCCCCGCCTCCTACGTTTCCTTTTACTATCACAGGTCGGGTGTCCCGTAGCGACTGTCAGTTGTTCCGTAGCAGTTGGAAACTGCTCCTTAGCTAATGTCAGGTGTTCCCTAGCAATTGTCAGCCAGTATATCACGGGTGACCGGTCACGTTCATTTATCCGTGCGCGGCGCGCCGCTGGTGGCGAGGCGGGCAGCCGGCGCGGCGCGTGGAGACCGCTCATCGCTATTCACGGGACGACGTGGCCATTTCCTAGTAATCTGTCAGTCGGCCGCTTCCTTGCCTCGTCATGCCGTTTCCTCCACGCGGCACTCCAGGCCTCGAGGCGGAAGCTGTGAAATCGAGAACGACGTGGGAAAACTAACGACAAATGTCACTCGTTGACATTTTTCTTTACGCTCATGACGCGACTCCCGCGGTCAGTGACGAGGTGATGACGTGTTCAGATGCCGTGACTAGCGAGATAGACTTTACTTAATGAAATAATAAGAATAAAAAATTCTTATATTTCTGAGCCGGTTGCAACGTCCGGTATTCCACAGGAATATTTATTTCACCCTGCACTTGGCCATGAACTATTTTTACACAATCATGGTTTTTATCGG
Source organism: Schistocerca gregaria (assembly GCF_023897955.1). NCBI lineage: Eukaryota > Metazoa > Arthropoda > Insecta > Orthoptera > Acrididae > Schistocerca > Schistocerca gregaria. The sequence goes on from NC_064922.1 coordinate 624,260,264, forward strand.
AACAATGCGGTGACTGAAATTACAAGAGAGACAGGTATCCTCGCAGATCATCGTAGTTACTGTATATGAGAGAGAGAGAGAGAGAGAGAGAGAGAGAGAGAGAGAGAGAGATGAGTAGTTAGTTCCATGTTCCATGGATCATTTTCAGGATAAATCGTAATTATGCAGCAATCGTTGTTTCATATTTCCGTCGAAAATCATTATGTAAAAATTCCTATATGCTGATCATCGACGACACTTTTCAAACAAAAAAGAACACACAGACATGCGATTACCCATCAAATTTTACTCGTTACAATAGTATATATTCTTCCCCAGAGTAGAGGGTATTGTTAAGGATAAACGTTTTCACGTTATTTTCAAATTTTACTTTCCTGTCTGTCAGACATTTCATACCACTGGGTAAGTGATCAAAAATTTTGGCTGCAGCATTGTTCACCTCTTCCTGTACTAAAGACAACCTTAATGTACAAGAACCGATATAATTTTTTCTTTTGTATTGTATGTGGTTCATGGTGTGGGTTCCTGTAGTCATGTCCTAGTTCATGAACAACGGGCAACGTATGAGTGGCCAAGAAAGTGGTCCCGACAGTCGGGAGACCAGTTAGTCTGGAATAAGGCTGGGCGTCTCGGACATATTCTGAGTCGTGGTCACCTTTGTGCTCATACGGCAAAGACTACCAAATCCACCGGTTAGTCACTCAGCCGTTAGGGGTAAAACCCAATAGGACTCGGGGCAACTAAGGCTAGCAACCAGCTTCTCTGGTACTTTAAATATGATGTTGCCAACAATCGAGCAAAATGCCTCCGACCTTTCGAGGTGACGGAGTCCCATCTCTAACTGACAAACCAGGGACTCCTAAGATACGACATGGCAAACAAATGGCAATGAGATGGGGAGCTATTAATATCAATGGGGGCTACCCTGGGAAGAAGGTAGAGCTGGCAGAGGCTGCAACTAAGATGGGGCTGGACTTTTTAGCTGTTAGTGACATTCGGGTAGGAGGTGAGAAAGAAGAGGAAGTGGGAGAACACAAGGTCTACCTGTCATGAGTCAAAGCAGGAATAGCACAATGGGGTGTAGGGCCTTACATCAGGAAAGAAATGGAACCCAGCGTAGTTGCAATAAGGTATGTAAACGAACGACTGATGTGGATAGATTTGATAGTGTCAAGCAAGAAAATTAGGATTGTGTCAGTACATCGCATTGTGAAGATCAAGATGGATAGTTTTTATGAGGCACTCAGTGATGTAGCTGTTAGAGTAAAGGACAAGGACAGTGTCCTGCTCATGGGTGATTTTAACGCCAGGATTGGAAATCGAACAGAAGGGTATGAAAAGGTTATGGGTAAATTTGGAGAGGATATGGAGGCCAACAGGAACGGAAACAGCTCTTGGATTTCTGTGCCAGTATGGGCTTGGTAATCACAAACTCCTTTTTTTAAACATAAGAACATTCACCGGTATACTTGGGAAGGCAAAGGAACCAGATCTGTCATTGATTATATAATAACAGATCAGGAATTCAGGAAGGCTGTGAGGGACACACTTGTATTCAGTGGATTCTTTGATGACACTGATCATTATTTAATCTGCAGTGAAATTGGGACTGTGAGGCCGAAAGTACAGGAGGTCAGGTCCATATGTAGGAGGATAAAAGTGGAGAAACTTCAGGATAAGGAAATCAGGCACAAGTACATAACAGCGATCTCAGAAAGGTACCAGTTAGTTCAATGTAGTCAATTACAGTCATTGGAAAAGGAATGGACAAGTTACAGGGACACAGTACTAGAAGTGGCTAAGAATGTCTTGGAACAGTAGTGTGTAAAAGTAGGATGAAGCAAACAGCTTGGTGGAATGACACAGTCAAGGCAGCCTGTAAAAGGAAAAAGAAGGCGTATCAAAAATGGCTACATACTAGAACTCAGGTAGACAGAGAAAGTTATGTTGAAGAAAGAAACAAAGCCAAAGAGATAATTGCAGCATCCAAGAAGAAATCTTGGGAAGACTTCGGAAACAGGTTGGAGACTATGGGTCAAGCTGCTGTAAAACCATTCTGGAGTGTAATTAGCAATCTTCGAAAGGGAGGTAAGAAGGAAATGACAAGTATTTTGGACAGGTCAGGAAAACTGCTGGTGAATCCTGTGGATGCCTTGGGCAGATGGAGGGAATATTTTGAAGAGTTGCTAAATTTAGGTGAAAATACGATCAGTAATGTTTCAGATTTCGAGGTAGAATGGGATAGGAATGATGATGAAAATAGAATCACATTTGAGGAAGTGGAAAAATGTTCAATAGATTGCAGTGCAATAAAGCAGCTGGGGTGGGTGAACTTAAGTCGGAACTCATCAAATACAGTGAAATGTTAGGTCTTAAATGGCTACACAGGATAATTGAAATGACCTGGGAGTCGGGACAGGTTGCATCAGACTGTACAAAAGCAGTAATCTCACCAATCTTTAAACATGGAAACAGAAAAGATTGTAACAACTACAGAGCTATCTCTTTAATCAGCGCTGTGGGTAAAATCTTCTCAGGTATTGTTGAAAGGAAAGTGCGAGTATTAGTTGAAGACCACTTGGATGAAAATCAGTGTGGGTTTAGGCCTCTTAGAGGTTGTCAGGGCCAGATCTTTAGCTTACGGCAAATAATGGAGAAGTGTTATGAGTGAAACAATGAATTGTATCTATGCTTTATAGATCTAGAAAAGGCATATGACCGGGTTCCTAGGAGGAAGTTATTGTCTGTTCTACGAGATTGTGGAGTAAGAGGCAAACTTTTGCAAGCAATTAAAGGTCTTTACATGGATAGTCAGGCAGCAATTAGAGTTGACGGTAAATTGAGTTCATGGTTCAGAGTAGTTTCAGGGTTAGGACAAGGCTGGAACCTGTCTCCACTGTTGTTTATATTATTTATGGATCATATGTTGAAAACAACTGGCTGGGTGAGATTAAGATATGTGAACACAAAATAAGCAGTCTTGCATATGCGGATGACTTAGTTGTGATGGCAGATTCGATTGAAAGTTTGCAAAGTAATATTTCAGAGCTATATCAGAAATGTAAGGACTATGGCATGAAGAATAGCATCTACAAAACGAATGTAATGTCAGTGGGAAAGAAATATAAACGGATTGAGTGCCAAATAGGAAGAACAAAGTTAGAACAGGTGGACAGTTTCAAGTAGTTAGGATGTATATTCTCACAGGATGGCAACATAGTGAAAGAACTGGAAGCGAGGTGTAGCAAAGCTAATTCAGTGAGCGCTCAGCTTCGATCTGCTCTCTTCAGCAAGAAGGAAGTCAGTACCAAGATTAAGTTATCTGTGCACCGTTCAATCTTTCGACCAACTTTGTTGTATGGGAGCGAAAGCTGGGAGAATTCAGGTTACCTTATCAACAAGGTTGAGGTTACGGTTATGAAAGTAGCTAGAATGATTGAAGGTACTAGCAGATGGGAACAATGGCAGGAGGGTGTCCACAATGAGGAAACCAAAGAAAAACTGGGAATGAACTCTGTAGACATAGCAGTCAGTGCGAACAGGCTTAGATGGTGGGGTCATGTTGCATGCATGGGAGAAGCAAGACTCATGGGTTCAACAGTAGAGGGTAGGAGGAGTCGGGGCAGACCAAGAAGAAGGTACCTGGATTCGGTTAAGAATGATTTTGAAGTTGTAGGTTTAACATCAGCATCAGAAGAGGCACCAATGTTAGCACTGAATAGGGGATCATGGAGGAATTTTATAAGGGGGCCATGCTCCAGACTGAACGCTGAAAGGCATACTCAGTCTTAAATGATGATGATGATGATATTGTAATTATGTATATCATTGTTTCTTTTCAACTGCAATGGTTATTTACAACACAGCCTTCACGAGCGACTAAATATAGTGTGAAGTAATAATCAGAATGCCATCTCCTTCAACGGATATCTATAAGGTGACTAAGTGTGATGTAATATCACATTTTATTACGGAAATAACTGTTGTAGATACTGTGCTGTGTGTCGGAAGCAAAGACATTAATCCCTGCATAAGAAAAGCGAACACTATCATTGGAATATCTCTGATTTTTATTATCTCTGTTGTTGAATAAAATGTTAATGAAGCATATTCGATTCTTGCTCTGATAAATTGTTAATTTGTGGTAAGATCTTATGAGACCGAACTGCTTAGGTCATCGGTCCATAAGCTTACACACTACTCAATCTAACTTCAACTAACTTACGCTATGGTCAATATACACAACCATGCCCGAGCGAGGACTCGAACCTCCGACGGGGGGAGCAGCGAGGACCGAGACAAGACGCCCTAGACCAAGCGGCTACCACGCTCGGCGTTCTGATAAAGACGATGAGGACTTAAAATTGTGAATATTACGTATTACAACTCGGTATTAAGGGTAAAAGCAACAGTAATATTCAAGGAAGAAATAAACGAGAGCCAATCTCTGAAAAACAATTAGGTGAGACTCGAAAGTAAATATTACTCTTTTTAGTCATTCTGCTTACTGTACAATGTTTCAGCTACACTACCGCGACGTGGAGTTGGCGGCACGATGGGGAGATCGGCAAGCGAACCTGCAAATAAATACGGCGACTTTCAACGGAATCAAGAGCACGCAACAAGAAATGTGCCGCCGCTCTTTACTAATATATTACCGCACGACAAAACACTCTCACAGGGTCCGTTTATTTTCAATGAACAATTCAATATACCATTTGAGAACGACGAATACATGCTAATCTTGCCTATAAAACCATAAAATACAATAAAAATAACAATACAGTAATATAGTGAGCACCGAATATTATTCTTACAGCACGTTTTGAATCAACGAAGGGTTTCTTTCTTAAGAAAAATGGCTCTGAGCACTATGGGACTTAACATCTGAGGTCATCAGTCGCCTAGAACTTAGAACTACTTAAGCCTAACTAACCTAAGGACATCACACACAGCCATGCCTGAGGCAGGATTCGAACCTGCGACCGTAGCGGTCGAGTGGTTCCAGACTGAAGCGCCTAGAATCGCAAGGCCACACCGACCAGCTCTTTCTTAATGATGAGTTATGTCCAAGGACATGGTTCTACGTGACATAATTGAATGAAAATATTCTAAATATGTCAACTTAATGATCTGCCTCTCCCCAAGATTTGAAATGATTCTAAGTGCAAACGCAGCTGAACTAAGTTGTTTTAGGAGTTCTAAAATGTGTTTTTCCAGCTTAAATGCTTATCAATGTGGATAGCAAACAATTTTGAAGTTTTCATACTATTTATTTTTTCCTCACCATGTGTTACACCTATCATTGGTGTAGTACCCCTAGAAGAGCAGAACTGAATGTGTTGCGCCTTTTTAAAATTAAGGGTTCAGACCATTCGTAGAAAACTAGTCGATGACATTTTTAACTAGATTGTTTGCCATTCCTTCTGCTGCTGTAGGTATGCTTGGACTCGTTACAATACTAGTGTTACTTACAAAAAGAACTAGTTTTTTGTTGTATATTAGATAGAATAACATTTACATATATGAGGGACAATAGCGTACCTAAGATTGAGCCTTGGCGAACCCCATGCCTGATTTCTCCCCAGTCAGAATAAAGTCCCCAGACTAAACTGGTTGAACAACGAATTAACACTTCTTGCATTCCTTTGTATAGATATGGCATTATCCATTGGTTGGCTACATGATCAATCCCATACAACAATTTTCGTAGATAAGATGAGGTAAATATAAAATATCGGAGAATATGTTGACTGAGAAGAAGAAAAACTACTGCATCTACTGAAATCGCACAGGCGAACGTGATTTTAAAAGAACCCTTCAAGTTGGTATGAGAAGTTTTGAGAGGAAGGATGTTTGATGCTAATTGTAAGATTCTAAGATCAGCAGCGTACTAATAACCAAACTAGTGGAGTAGTGAAAACAGTTGCCGGAGAGAGGAAAGTACCAGAAGTAGATTCCTACAGACAAATAAAGCTTCCTTCAACAAAATATTTTTACAGGCATATAACAGAAATAGAAATGATGAACATTCCTGAGACTACTCCTGGAACAAAGCATCGTACAGAAGTAGATGTGGAAAATTGAAGAATCGAATAAGAATTCGAAATTTGATTCGGCAAAAGGATGTTAAACATGTAATGAACGGATAATGACAAACTGGCTCTTCAAGCTCTAGTATAAGTGAAATCTGTGGGACGAGAAATAAACAAAGACGATAAGTAAACAGTCTAAAAAAGCTCCTCCATCAACTGCATATTTTAGATCATGAGAGGGCTTATATTCAACGTTAGCAGGAAACAAAAAAATAAGTGTCAAGAACCAAACAAGAACATCAAATAAGAACAGTAATAAAGGTAACCTGTTCTGAATTTCCTACTTTTGCACATCTGCGATATCAAAATCTAATGCTGGGAAATATTGAGTACTGTGTTGCGACACTCCATGCACTGTAACATGCTTGTCTCCATCTTGGCATGCCACTCACAAAATGATATAGATGTCGCTGCTCATACCTGTTTGACTCTTCAGAGTAGCCTCTCCTGTTGTCATCTCCGTGTGAGGAGTGTTCACATTTTCAAGTCATACCCTCAGTCGAGCAGCTCACGTCCTCAGATACCGCAGACCATTCCATTCAACAACAACAAGCGACCGACATTCGTAGATAATACTGCCAGAAACATAACTGACCCACCTCCCTGCATCATCTGTGTACTGCAAGCCAGAGACCTGAATTTGTATCAGACGTTCTCCGCATCCTTGTACGACGATCATCAGTGATCAAACAAATCTTGCGCACGCTAGAGAAAGAAACCCGTTACTACTGATGCAAATTCCATCGCAGGTGTTCCTTGTCCCGTCGTTATCACACAACGGTATATAATATTGTTCGTCAATGACGCATAAATGCTGAACTGATGATGTGGAGGTGGTTGCGTACTGACTGGATCGAGACAGTGTCGCCAGTAGCCTCCAAAACGGCAGAACGCACAGCTGTTCCAGTCTTCTCTACATCTACATTCATACTCCGCAAGCCACCCAACGGTGTGTGGCGGTGGGCACTTGACGAGCCACTGTCATTACCTCCCTTTTCTGTTCCAGTCGCGTATGGTTCGCGGGAAGAACGACTGTCTGAAAGCCTCCGTGCGCGCTCGAATCTCTCTAATTTTACATTCGTGATCTCCACGGGAGGTATAAGTAGGGGGAAGCAGTATATTCGATACCTCATCCAGAAACGCTCCCTCCCGAAACCTGGCGAGCAAGCTACGCCGCGATGCAGAGCGGCTCTCTTGCAGAGTCTGCCACTTGACTTTGCTAAACATCTCCGTAACGCTATCACGGTTACCAAATAACCCTGTGACGAAACGCGCCGCTCTTCTTTGGATCTTCCCTATCTCCTCCATCAACCCGATCTGGTACGGGTCCCACACTGATGAGCAATACTCAAGTATAGGTCGAACGAGTGTTTTGTAAGCCACCTCCTTTGTTGATGGACTACATTTTCTAAGGACTTTCCCAATGAATCTCAACCTCGTACCCGACTTACCAACAATTAATTTTATATGATCATTCCATAATTCCGAACAATACTTCATAGGCAGTGGTACTCAAGTGGTGGTGTTGACGACGGTCGATCACTACAAAGCAGAACTTCAATGTTTTGTGTCTCACAATAGCTGCTGAATGTTTGTATCACGTCACTGTGGGGAGCAACAGTTCTCCGTGAACGTTTCCTTATTGCCGTAAACTGACATTGCGCACTTGGCCTACCAAGTCTGTAATGACCTTCTGAAGTTAGTTGACGAACTGTGCAGCCTCCACTCGTTCACTACCGCACAAACACAATGCTCTCACAGTTAGAATGCTAGTTTCCTTTTATCTACATAGAGGTGCCTGTTAGTCAGCACTTCTTCTTAGCATAATTTTTTTTTTAAATTTGCAGCTTTGTGTGTCACGAAGCTTATTTGCTGTAATGTATGGAGATCTAGCTGTGAAAACTTTCGTTGTAATGATACCAGCTCTTCAGCAACCCCCTTGCGTGATCGCAGTGACAAATATAAGTCTTTGGCGAGTCGGTTCTGCTCATGACCGCATACAAGGACCTCCTGAAAAGTAATGCTTCCGAATTTCTTTATGTGAAAACCTGCGAAACCTTTTTAAATGAAAAAATAAACGTTAGTGACACTCTGCATCTTTATTCTTGATGCCTACACATTTATTTGTCAAAGTGATTAAAAGTATGGGAACAACCCCAAAAACATACGTTTCTCTTATTGGGAGCATTGTGCTACCACCTACTGACAGGTACCCCTTATCAGCGACCTCAACAGTCATTAGACATGGTGAGAGAGCAGAATGGGACGCTGTGCCGAAGTCACGGACTTCGAACGTGGTCACGTGACTGGGTGTCAGTTGTGTCATACGTCTGCACGCAAGATTTCCGCACTCCTAAACATCCCTAAATCCACTGTTTTCGATGTGATAGTGAAATGGAAACGTGATGGGACGTGTACAACACAAAAGTGTACAGGCCGACCTCGTCTGTTGACTGACAGAGACCGCCGACAGTTGTAGAGGGTCGTAAAGTATAGTAAGCAGACATCTGTCCAGATTATCACACAGGAATTTCAAACTGAATCACAATCCACTGCAAGCACTATGACTGTTAAGCGGGAGGTGAGAAAACTTGGATTTCATGGTCGAGCGTCTGATGATAAGCCACATGTTGTTGTAGTGGTCTTCAGTCCTGAGAGTTGTTTGATGCAGCTCTCCATGCTACTCTATCCTGTGAAAGCTTCTTCATCTCCCAGTACCTACAGCAACCTACATCCATCTGAATTTTCTTGGTGTATTCATCTCTTGGTCTCCCTCTACGATTTTTAACCTCCACGCTGCCCTCCAGTACTAAATTGGTGATCCCTTGATTCCTCAGAACATGTCCTACCAACCGATCCCTTCTTCTAGTCACGTTGTGCCACAAACTTATCTTCTTCCCAATCCTATTCAACAACTCCTCATTAGTTATGTGATCTACCCATCTCACCTTCAGCATTTTTCTGTAGCACCACATTTCGAAAGCTTCTATTCTCTTCTTGTCCAAACTATTTATCGTCCATGTTTCCCTTCCATACATGGCTTTCAGAAATGACTTCCTGACACTTAAATCTATACTCGATGTTAACAAATTTCTCTTCTTCAGAAACGCTTTCCTTCCCATTATCAGTCTACATTTTATATCCTCTCTACTTCGACCATCATCAGTTGCTCCCCAAACAGCAAAACTCCTTTACTACTTTAAGTGTCTCATTTCCTAATGTAATACCCTCAGCATCACCAGACTACATTCCATTATCCTCGTTTTGCTTTTGTTGATGTTCATCTCATATCCTCCTTTCAAGACACTATCCATTCCATACAACTGCTCTTCCAAGTCCTTTGCTGTCTTTGAGAGAATTACAATGTCATCGGCGAACCTCAAAGTTTTTATTTCTTGTCCATGAATTTAAAACCGACTCCGAATTTTTCTTTTGTTTCCTTTACTGCTTGCTCAATATACAGATTGAATAACATCGGGGAGAGGCTACAACCCTGTCTCACTCCCTTCGCAACTACTGCGTCCCTTTCGTGCCCCTCAATCGTATAACTGCCATTTGGTTTCTATACAAATTGTAAATAGCCTTTCTCTCCCTGTATTTTACCCCTGCCACCTTCTGAATTTGAAAGAGAGTATTCCTGTCAACATTGTCAAAAGCTTTCTCTAAGTCTACAAATACTAGAAACGTAGGTTTGCCTTTCCTTAATCTAGCTTCTAAGATAAGTCGTAGTTTCAGTGTTGCCTCACGTGTTCCAATATATTTATGGAATCCAAACTGATCTTCCCCGAGGTCTACTAGTTTTTCCATTCGTCTGTAAATAATTCGCGTTAGTATTTTGCAGCTGTAACTTATTAATCTGATAGTTCGGTAATTTTCACATCTGTCAACACCTGCTTTCTTTGGGATTGGAATTATTATATTCTCCTTGAAGTCTGAGGGTATTTCGCCTGTTTCATACATCTTGCTCACCAGATTGTATAGTTTTGCCAGAACTGGCTCTCCCAAGGCCGTCAGTAGTTCTAATGGAATGCTGTCTACTACGGGGGCCTTGTTTCGACTCAGGTCTTTCAATGGTCTGTCAAACTCTTCACGCAGTTACATATCTCCCATTTCATCTCCATCTACATCCTTTTCCATTTCCATAATATTGTCCTCAAGTACATCGCCCTTGTATAGACCCTCTATATACTCCTTCCACCTTTCTGCTTTCCCTTCTTTGCTTAGAACTGGGCTTCCATCTGTGCTCTTGGTATTCATACGAGTGGTTCTCTTTTCTCCAAAGGTCTCTTTAATTTTCCTGTAGGCAGTATCTATCTTACCCCTAGCGAGATAAGCCTCTACATCCTTACATTTATCCTCTAGCCATCCCTGCTAAGCCATTTTGCATCTCCTGTCGATCTCATTTTTGAGACGTTTGTATTCCTTTTTGCCTGCTTCATTTGATGCATTTTTATATTTTCTCCTTACATCAATTAAATTCAATATTTCTTCTGCTACCTAAGGATTTCTACTAGCCCTCGTCTTTTTACCTACTTGGTCCTCTGCTGCCTTCACTACTTCATCCTTCAAAGCTACCCATTCTTCTTCTACTGCATTTCTTTCCTCCATGCCTGCCATTTGTTCCCTTATGCTCTTCCTGAAACTCTGTACAACCTTTGGCTTAGTCAGTTTATCCAGGTTGCATCTCCTTAAATTCCCATTTTGTTTCAGTTTCTTCAGTTTTAATCTACAGAATTGTGGTCAGAATCCACATCTGCCCCTGGAAATGTCTTACAATTTATAACCTGGTTCCTAAATCTCTGTCTTACCATTATATAATGTATCTGAAATCTGTCAGTATCTCTAGGCTTGTTCCATGTATACAACCTTCTTTTATGATTCTTGGACCAAGTGTTAGCTGTGATTAAGTTGTGCTCTGTGCAAAATTCTACCAGGCGGCTTTCTCTTTCATTTCTTAGCCACAATCCATATTCACCTACTACTATTCCAGTCACCCATGACTATTAAATTTTCGTCTCCCTTCACTATCTGAATAATTTCTTTTATCATACATTTCTTCAATTTCTTCGTTATCTGCAGAGCTAGTTGGCATATAAACCTTTACTACTGTAGTAGGCGTGGGCTTCGTGTCTATCTTGGCCACAATAATGCGTTCACTATGCTGTTTGTAGTATCTTACCCGCATTCCTATTTTGCTATTCATTATTAAACCTACTCCTGGATTACTCCTATTTGACTTTGTATTTATAATCCTGTATTCGCCTGACCAAAAGTCTTGTTCCTTCTGCCAACGAACTTCTCTAATTCCCACTATATCTAACTTTAACCTATCCATTTCCCTTTTTAAATTTTCTAACCTACCTGCCCGATTAAAGGATCTGACATTCCACTCTCCGATTCATAGAACACCAGTTTCCTTTCTCCTGATAACGACCTCCTCCTGAATAGTCCCCGCCCTGAGATCCGAATGGGGGACTAATTTACCTCTGGAATATTTTACCCAAGAGGACGCCAACATCATTAACAATACAGTAGAGCTACATGCCCTCGGGAAAAATTACGGCTGTAGTTTCCCCTTGCTTTCAACCGTTCGCAGTACCAGCACAGCGAGGCTGTTTTGGTTAGTGTTACAAGGCCAGGTCAGTCAATCATCCAGACTGTTGCCCCTGCAACTACTGAAAAGGCTGCTGCCCCTCTTCAGAAACCTAGCGTTTGTCTGGCCTCTCAACAGATACCCCTCCGTTGTGGTTGCACCTACGGTACGGCTATCTGTATCGCTGAGGCACGCAAGCCTCCCCACCAACGGCAAGGTCCATGGTTCATGGGGGGAGGGATGAGCCACATATCAGGCCGGTAAATGTCAAATTATGCCTAGCTTGGTGTAAACTGTGAACGATTGATCAGTGGAAAAACATTGTGTGGAGTGACGAATCACGGTACACAGTGTGGCGATCCGATGGCAGGGTGTGGGTATGGCGAATGACTTGTGAACATTTGCCAGCGTGTGTAGTGCCAACAGTCAAATTTGGAGGCGGTGGTGTTATGGTGTGGTCGTGTTTTTCACAGAGGGAACTGGCACCCCTTGTTGTTTTGCTTGGCACTACCACAGGACAGGCCTACAGTGATGTTTTAAGCACCTTTTTGCTTCCCACTGTTGAAGAGAAATTCGGGGATGGCGATTGCATCTTCCAGCGCGATCGAGCGCCTGTTCAGAATGCACGGTCTGTGGCGGAGTGGTTACACGATCCCTTTAATGGATTGGGCTGCACAGAGTCCTGACCTGAATCCCATAGAACACCTTTGGGATGTTTTGGAACGCCGACTTCGCGCCAGGCCTCACCCTCTGACAGCGATACCTCTTCTCAGTGCAGCACACCGTGGAGATTACGCTGCCATCAAGGCTAACGTGGGTCAACACCATATTGAATTCCATTTTTACCGATGGGGGGTGCCACGAACGTGTAAGTCATTTTCAGCCAGGTGTCCGGATACATTTGATCACATCGTGTAATATCCCAAAGGGAGACGAGTTTGTTGATGCCGGAATTTCAGAATGTTTGACTCTGTTGACATAGCCACGACCTCACCTTTGCTTGTACTGCTTCATTACACTCCAGGTGAAGTCCTCAGAGCTATTTGGCAAACGCACGAAAAATCTGAGGGGCCATATTGGGGCTTTATGGACGGGACCCGCGATATCAGATTGTGGCAGATGTCGCAGCCTCTACGTGAGGTCTGGCACTGTCATGCCGAAGGAGATGGTGCTCCACTTGTGGACGAACTCTTCGAATTCGCGCTTTCAGCTTCAGTATTCTCCATGCTTTAACGCAGCCCGCCACTAATGCCTTAAAGCTTGTCTTATCCCCCTGTCCATTCTTCTTTTAATTTTTTTCCGTATTTTCTTTTCTTCGCTGACTCTGCGGGGAACGGCCTAGCGGGATTAGCCGAGCGGTCTTAGGCGCTGCAGTCATGGACTGTGCGGCTGATCCTGGCGGAGGTTCGAGTCCTCCCTCGGGCTGGGTGTGTGTGTTTGTCCTTAGGATAATTTAGGTTAAGTAGTGTGTAAGCTTAGGGATTGATGACCCTAGCAGTTAAGTCCCATAAGATTTCACACACATTTCATTTTCTCAACTTCTGAGGTCATCAGTACCCTAGAACTTAGAGAACTACTTAAACATAACTAACCTAAGGACATCACACATCCATGCCCGAGGCAGGATTTGAACCTGCGACCGTGGTGGTCCTGAAGTTCCAGACTGAAGCGCCTAGAACCGCTCGGTCACTTCGGCCGGTTTGCGTCAGCGAAGCAGGATATTCGATCGAGTAATACGCATAACATGTAATACCTCAACCGATATTGAGAACACAATAAAAAAAATTCGTAGGCAATAATGATCAGCACGCCCTCGCAGTATTCATTCTCGCGTGTGGAACATGTGTTCTTGCTTGTTTGACGGTAGTTCGCCGTTACTTATGGGCATTTGTTGTTTTTACTTGGTATGGTTAAAGGAAGAGGCACCTTGAGCTTTATGGCTCAAGTTGAGAAGGAAGTCGTCCACGTCAATGAGGAGACACTACAATGCCTAAGGACCGGGGAGACCGACTCGATGAATTTCATTTGTATGCTGCAACGACAAATGGTATAAAATGTGCTGTAATGATAGTGTACCAGAGCTGCTTTTCTCTATATTTCTTACTTATTTCTTCCGTTTTTGAGCACGGTTCATTTTCAAGCGGTACGCACTAATACAGTGTGAATGGAAATGATCGTAAGGCATTGTTGGCCGGGAGGCCCCATGCGGGGGAGTTCGCCAGCCGTGTTGCAAATCCTTTTTAGTTGACGCCACTTCAGCGACTTGCGGGTCAATGATGATGAAAATGACGAAGAAGGACACACAACACCCAGTCCCGTGCCTGGAACTTAACCCGGGACCCAGGCGTGGTCGGAGGAAACGCTACCGCTACGCTACGGAGGCGGACAGTAATACAGTAAAAGCTGTTTTACAAAATATGCCCAGAAGCGCCAGCCGTCAAATTGTCTGGTGGCTCACGGCATATACCACTGCTCTGCACATGGTCTACCCGGGTCACAAATGGTGTTATCCTCTCGTCTGAAGATGCTCTGCGAGGACTGGAACTGGTTACCACTAATGAAGTGAAGTATCATTTGCGAAATGGACTGATTATTTTCATTAAAATAAGATAATGAATACTGATGTTCCTAGCACCCTTTATAAAATTATTGCCGGCCTGTGTGGCAGAGCGGTTCTAGGCGCTTCAGTCTGGAACTGCGCGACCGCTCCGGTCGCAGTTTCGAATCCTGCCTCGGGCGTGGATGTGTGTGATATCCTTAGGTTAGTTAGGTTAAAGTAGTTCTAAGTTCTAGGTGACTGATGACCTCAGATGTTAAGTCCCACAGTGCTCAGAGCCATTGTATAAAATTATTAACTTTATCTCGGAGCTAAGGAGATTCTAACATGGACAAAATGTTGGGTGCTTCTAAAGCGAGGTAGACTAAGTGTTTAGTGTTTCAATAGGTACCGTAATGAGTATTTATAGAGCATAGAAAAAAAGCTCAAGAACGTCGTACGCTGAATCACAACGCGGACGGAAGTGTGTATTGAGCCATCTTGACGGACTGTCGTTGAAGGGGATGGCGACGAAATATAAGAGGACGACAGCTGTAAAAGACATTGCAGATGTGAATGCCGTTCTCGTGAATCCTGTCAGCACCAAAATAACACGAAGACAGCTCCATGAGCAGGGAATTGCAAAAATTTCACAACCACTCATCAGCAATGCAAATGCCCGCGATAGGAAAACGGAGCAATGGAAGAATGTCGTATGGTCGGATGGGCCTTGTGTCACACTGTTTCCATCTTCTAGCTGAGCTTACGTCTCAAGAGTGAAACATTCCGGGGGTTCGGTGATGATTTGGGCAGTCATATCATGGTATTCCATTGCTCTGAAAGGTCGCATTGCTGTCAAGGACTGTGTGGCCATTTTGGCTGCTCAGGTCCATTCCACTGTACGAAGTTTGTTCCACAAGGGTGATGCAGTTCAAAGACAACAGGATCATTGTTCACACAGCTCACGTCGTCCCGAACTGTTTTTTTGAGCACCAGGATGATTCGTCACATCTTCTCTGGGCACCACGGTCACCAGGTCTCATTATTACTGAGATTCTGTGGTCTACTCCGGAGAGAAAAGTATAAGATCGCTATCCACCTCCGTCATCATTATCTGAACGTGGCACCATCTTTTCAGGAACGATGGTATGAGATTCCCAGGATAACCATACAGGAGTAATGTTTATCCATTCCAAGAAGCCTAAAAGATGTTTTGACTGCCAAAGGTTTCCCTACACCGCATTAAGCGTGGTAATGTGTTTGTGGTGTTCCAATGTTTTTGCCCATCCACTGTACATTCTACAGTATTCAGTGGCCGCCTAAAAAATGAACCCATTGTAGGACAGACACAACAAAGGCTCCCTTGAAAGCGAAATGTGAACCTGAGCTGGGACTAGGCTGCGTCGCTACCTCGAGGCAGGAAGTCTAACCACAGTGACTTGGCAGAAGACTTCCAAAAGGGGTCATCCTGTGTGAATCTTTACACACGGCTTCCCAGAAAGGACGCCTGTTGGCCTGAACCAGTATATCTGGACAGATAAGGCACGAAGTGTAGAAGTGTTTTTCTTTACGTCTTTCTTTTTGCTTTCGCTTCACGTTGCGAGACTTGGACCGAGAATACGTCTCTTCCAGCTTACGAGCCATACTGCTAATATAAAATATGATACAAGACAGTGGCTAACAAGATTTGCAATCGTTTCTGCAGGCCGTAATGGCCGAGCGGTTCTAGGCGCTACAGTTTGGAACCGCGCGACCGCTACGGTCGCAGGTTCGAATCCTGCCTCGGTCATAGATGTGTGTGATGTGCTTAGGTTAATTAGGTTAGGCTAGTTCTAGGTTCTAGGGGACTGATGACCTCAGAAGTCAAGTCCCATGGTGCTTAGAGCCATTTCAACCACTTGAAATCGTTTCTGAGTACGAAAATTGGTCTACTGTTACAAAGTATGGTCTTTTCTCATGAGTCACGTTTCCTTCATCGTAGTGCGGTTTACAGACGTATACGTGTTTAGGGAAAAACGTCGGAGAACGAACACTCGACAGTCATAGCGGAGGGGACAGCTTTGCAGTCTCTGGAAAGCTTCCTTGTCGTTCTCCAGGGCCGCTGGTCTGCGAAGGAAACACTCTTTATCGAGTTGGTATTGAATGCGGAGTAAGAGAGTATACTCCTGTTTCCTTTATTATATACCGAGGTGACAAAAGTCATTGGGAAGCATTATGCACATGTACAGATGGCGGTAGTATCACGTACACAAGGTATAAAACCGCAGTGCATTGGAGGACCCGTGATTTGTACCTAGGTCATACACGCGAAAATGCTTCCAACGTGATTATGGCCTCGCGGTGGGAATTAAGAGGCTTTGAACGCGGAATGGTAGTTGGAGTAAAAGCATGGGATATATATTTCGGAAATCGTTAGGGAATTCAATACTCCGAGATCCACAGCGTCAGGAGTGTGCTGAAAATACAAAAATTCAGACATTAACTCTAGAAAATCGAGAGCAGTGGCGTTTGAGTAGTCAGTGCTAGCAAATTAGCAACACTGGGTGAATTAACCACAGAAATAAAATTGAGATGTATGACGAATATATCCAGTAGGTCGGTGTGACGGTATTTAGCGTTAACGGGCTATGGCAGCAGACGGCCGAAGCAAGTGCTTTTGCTTACAGTACGACATCGCACGCAGCACCTCCCCTTGGGCTCGTCTAGTGTCCAAGTGGAAAACCGTAGCCTCGTTAGATGAGGCCCGATTTCAGTTGGTAAGAGGTGATGGTAGGGTTCGAGTGTGGCGTAGACCCGACAAAGCCACGGACTTAGTTCGTCGACAAAGCACTGTGCAAAGCTAGTGGTCGTTCTATAATCGTGTGGGATTTGTTTGCATAGAGGCTTCATTAATGACGTGTGCTGTCTTTACATGGAATGGCATAATTGAACCGAGCATTGACTATAAGTGGTCATATTCGGCTACTTAGAGACCATTTGTAGCCCTTCATGGATTTCGATGGAATTTTTATGGTGACAGTTCGCTATGTCAACGGCCCACAATTGTGTCCCGATTGGTTTGAAGAACATTCTGGAAAATTTTTGCGGATAATTTGACTACCAGTCAAACATTTATCGGACATAATAGAGGGGCCGGTTTGCACAGAAAATCCTGCACCGGCACACTTTCGTTATTATGTACGGACATTGAGACAACATGGCTCAGTATTTCTGCAGCGGACTCCCAACGATTTGTTCAGTCCATTCGTCGAAAAGTTGCTGCACTTCGCTTAAAAAAAGAAGGTCCAATACGATATCAGGAGCTACTTCACGACATTTGTCACATCAACGTAACAACGACATCAGATGTTACTGAGTCAGTTATATTAGAAAAACTGATTTTAAAAGTAATAGATGAACTATGTTGTTTGGGCAGCAAAATAAGTAATATCGGTGGAAGCATATATGGAATACTGCCTGGCAGTAGTAAGAAAATATATCTGGAGGTGCTTGACTGTAAAGTATTGAACGCAGTTTTCCGAAATTCCTTCACCAGGGAAGACGAATGGAATATTCCAGAATTTGAAACACGAACAGCTACTAGCATGAGTTTCTTAGAAGTAGATACCTTAGGAGTTGCGAAGCAACTCAAATCGCTTGATACGGGCAAGTCTTCAGGTCCTGATTGTATACCTATTAGGTTCCTTTCAGATTACGCTGACACAATAGCTCCCTACTTAGCAATCATATACAACTGCTCGCTCACCGATAGATCTGTACCTACAGATTGGAAAATTGCGCAGGTCGCACCAGTGTTTAAGAAGGGTAGTAGGAGTAATCTATCGAACTACAGACCTACATCATTGACGTCGGTTTGCAGTAGGGTTTTGGAGCATATACAATATTCAGATATTATGAATCACCTCGAAGGGAACGATCTATTGATACGTAATCAGCATGGTTTCAGAAAATATCGTTCTTGTGCAACGCACCTAGCTCTTTTTTCGCACGAAGTAATGGTCGCTATCTAGATTTCCGGAAAACTTTAGACACCGTTCCTCACAAGCGACTTCTATTCAAGTTGCGGGCCTATGGTGTATCGTCTCAATTGTGCGACTGGATTCGTGATTTCCTGTCAGGAATGTCGCAGTTCGAAGTAATAGACGGCAAATCAGCGAGTAAAACTGAAGTGATATCAGGTGTTCTCCAGGGAAGCGTCCTGGGGCCTCTGCTGTTCCTGATCTATATAGATGACCTGGGTGACAATCTGAGCAGTTCTCTTAGGTTGTTCGCAGATGATGCTGTAATTTACCGCCTAGTAAGGTCATCCGAGGACCAGTATCAGTTGCAAAGCCATTTGGAAAAGATTGCTGCATGATGTGGTAGGTGGCAGTTGGCGCTAAATAACGAAAAGTGTGAGGTGATCCACATGAGTTCCAAAAGAAATCCGTTGGAATTCGATTACTCGATAAATAGTACAATTCTCAAGGCTGTCAATTCAACTAAGTACCAGGGTGCTAAAATTACGAACAACTTCAGTTGGAAAGACCACATAGATAATATTGTGGGGAAGGCGAGCCAAAGGTAGCGTTTCATTGGCAGGACACTTAGAAGATCCAACAAGTCCACTAAAGAGATAGCTTACAGTACACTCGTTCGTCCTGTGTTAGAATATTGCTGCGCGGTGTGGGATCCTTACCAGGTGGGATTGACGGAGGACATCGAAAGGATGCAAAAAAGGGCAGCTCGTTTTGTATTATCACGTAATAGGGGAGAGAGTGCGGCAGATATGATACGCGAGTTGGGATGGAAGCCATTAAAGCAAAGACGTTTTTCGTCGCGGCGAGATCTATTTACGAAATTTCAGTCACCAACTTTCTCTTCCGAATGCGACAATATTTTGTTGATCCAACCTACATAGGTAGGAATGATCATCAAAATAAAATAAGAGAAATCAGAGCTCGAACAGAAAGGTTTAGGTGTTCGTTTTTCACGCGCGCTGTTCGGGAGTGGAATGGTAGCGAGATAGTATGATTGTGGTTCGATGAACCCTCTGCCAAGCACTTAAATGTGAATTGCTGAGTAATCATGTAGATGTAGATGTACGGAAGTGTAACTTGGACGACAAACAGTTAACGGAAGAGGAAAATAGCTTTTGAAATGTGATGCTACAAGATAATGTTGGAAATTAAATAAGCAGGTACTGCATCGAATGGAAAAAATATTACTAGACAATGTGACTAAATTAAGGGATAAGTTGGAAAGACGCATCAGGCGGCGGCGAGGTGTAGCCAGTTTAGTAGTGGAGGGAAGTGTGAGATGTGAGCACGTGAGGGGTAAAAACTGTAGTAGAAGACCAAGGCTTGGCGACATTAAGCAGGTTAAAATCAATATAAAAGGCATTTTTAAGGACTCCTATTCTGCTGCTGTTGACAAGTATTCACGCGATTTAATATTGCTCGACTGGCCAAATTCGGCCTTACAGGCCATTTTTAAGTGGAATTGGTGTCAATATACTGTGAAACGGAGAACATAGCCCATACGAGAGAGAGCACGTAAGATGCAAGCGCTCGAAATTGAAAAGCAATTAGCTTCATTACTAATGACACATTACATTTCACTGTATGTGTTAGCATTCGTCGTCATACAACAACTCTCGGATCTGTTACGTCCACCGTTTTATAACGGATGAACAGCCGAAATTGACCAGTCATGAAAGATGTACTACAGTGAATACTTGTCAACAACGGCCGAATGTAGTCCTTTAAAATGTCTTTCAATAAACAAACGGCTGCTGTATCCTACATGAAGGAAATGATCAAGGAGACAGATAATAAATGAAAAAAATTCGCAACACCAAGAAGGAGTTGTGCGACATAACCGAACGTTTGTAGGCGTGTTTCTACATCTGGAAAACGATGTCTATTCAAATTTCGCGCCAGTCGGATAAGAGTGGCAATAGTAGCACCACAATGAGGATGCAAACCAAGTTTGTTTTAAATACATGCTGTAAAGGTCGTGAGCGTTAGTTACATTCAATATTGGACGTGCTGAGTTGATGTTAATCAAGAGCGCCTTTAAGACGACAGACAAGCCATTAGTAAAGCCTCACTGAGTTTCAACGAAGTCGTGTAATAGTACTACGACAAGCTTGATGTTCCTTCTGCGATAGTGCAGGAAGACTTGGCAGGAAAGTAGCGACTGAGCATGATGGCTGGCAACGATGTTCACGGGAAGGTACGGTCACAAAAAGACGGGGCACCGGACGGCCACGTGGCACTACCGAGAGGAAAGACCATCGTATTCGGAGAATGGCCCTGGCGCATCGTATTGGATCTGCAACAACGACATGAGCAGCAGATGACACTACAGTGACACAACGGACTGGTTACTTAGAGGACAACACCGAGCCAGACACCCTCTAGCGTGCATTCCCCTGACTCAAACCATCGCCATTTGTGGCTGTAGTGGTGCCAAGCTAGAACTCACAGGAGGGCGAGATGGAAGTCTGTCGTGTTTCCTAGTTCTGCCTCTGTCCCAGTGATGGTCGTGTTTTAGTTAGAAGGGATCCAGTGCAACCAACTTGTCTGTGCGCTAGACACAATGAACCTACCTCTGGGGTTTTGTTTTAGGGTGCGATTTCGTGTGGTAGCAGGAGCACTCTCTTGGTTATTCCACGTCACGTGACTGCAAATTTGTGTGTGAATAATGGTAACTGAAGCCAGTAGCTTTATTGTAATCCAGAGTCGCGTGTTTAAAACGTTGTGCTAGTTTCGAGGCCAAAAAGTGTATCTTCAGGCCCCAAGCGTAATCTGCTTTACGAACTACAATGATAAATATCAACGGAATTTTCCCATGGAAACAGTACATCTGAAGCATGTTGCTTCAATTTGAAGACTCTATTGGTCTTTAATATTGTGGTTCGTAGGCTGAGGGCAGATTACTCTAGCGCCTGAAGATGGAGCTTTTGGCGTCGAAACTGGCAGCATGTTTTGAATAAACGACGTTGTATTATAATACAGCTCAAAGTACTTACGGGCATTCAGCCAGGTTGAATTTTCGACAACTGCCGATATTTCGGCGGATGCACCCTCCGCCATTTTCAAGGCTTAACTGCAACGACCAGACGAAGTGCAGAAAACACGAGAGCTCGGTTCTGCGAGTCTAACAGAAAAGATAACACACACCTAAACAAAAGCCACCAAAGATGAACGAAGTCAGGGCTATCGATAGTAAGAAACTATGGACTGGTAGTTGAGGAAACGTTAACTCTGTCCCTATGTTTTTTAACAAGTGAAAGAGCAGGATTCCAGGCCGAGTTTAAACAAAAGCCTCCATCCCTATTCACAAGGTTGCTAGCCAATTTAATTTCAACAGACTCCTTAATCACACTATCCCAATAGCCGGACGTGCATGCTAATATCTCGGTATTATTATACCACATGGGGTGACCAGTGTCCAAACAATGTTCGGCAATAGCAGATTTGCTAGGCTACTGTAGTCGCGTGTGCCGTTTATGTTCAATACACCGGTCCTCCACGGTCCTGATGGTCTGACCAATGTATGCCATGCCACAGCTACAAGGAATGCGATAAACACCTGCCTTACGTAAACCAAGATCATCCTTAACAGACCCCAAAAGCGCTTTAATCTTAGATGGAGGTCGGAAAACACATTTCACATTGTATTTCCGTAAAATACGACCTATCTTGTTTGAAGTGCTTCCTATGTAGGGCAAAAAGGCAATAGATTTAGGAGTCAACTGAGAATTATCATCAGTCACCTGGCGCACAGTTGGTTGATATCGCAACGCCCGTTCAATCTGTCTTTCACTATATCCATTGTGGCGGAAGGTAGCCTCAAGATGGGCCAGCTCAGCAGGCAAAGTCTCACCGTCGGAGATGACATGTGCCCTGTGTACCAAGGTACGAAGTACCCCTTCACGTTGGGCCGGATGATGACAACTGTCCGCCTGCAGATACAAGTCAGTGTGAGTACGCTTCCTATAAACTGCATGTCCCAACGATCCATCCACCTTCCTCCTAACCAAAACGTCAAGAAAGGGAAGGCAACCATCCTCTTCCACCTCCATGGTAAAACGAATGTTGGGGTGGATCGAGTTTAGATGTTCTAAAAAGGGATTCAAATTCTCCCTGCCATGCGGCCAAACAACAAAAGTATCGTCAACGTATCTGAAAAAACAGGCAGGTTTCAATGGCGCCGACTCCAAAGCACGCTCCTCGAAGTCTTCCATGAACAGATTTGCAATCACAGGAGATAACGGGCTACCCATCGCAACTCCATCTGTCTGCTCGTAATACTGGTCATTGAATAAGAAATACGTGGACGTCAACACATGTCGAAACAAATTAGTTAGTTCCAATCCAAACTTCACTTCAATTAACCGCAACGAATCAGACAAAGGAACACCAGTAAAGAGCGAGACCACATCAAAACTTACTAACATATCAGAGTCATTCAACCGCATTCCCTCCAAACGCCGTAAGAAGTCAGCTGAGTTCTTGAACATAGTTTACGCCAGGAGAAGCTCAGGTCTCACATTATAATACAGTTGTTGGTTTCAATTATCATTATTCAAGTACTTCACATACAGCTGCTTTCCAACTGTCCTCGACAGATTACGGAGGGATCTTTGTACTTTAGTATGGTGATTCGATCTGTTGTGCTGCCATTCATGAACAGCATCCAAGGGGGGCTTTTTCCAAATTGGGTAACGCACGTCCACTTATCCAATATGCTCTAAAGAATATCGACATTTTGCCTTGGCATGTTCGGTCTTCAGATCAGTCTCCAATCAAGCACTTATGGACCATCATCGGACGACAACTCCAGCATCATCCTTAAACAGCTTGAATCGTCCCTGCACTGAATGATCAAATGCAACAGTCATGGATTTCCATCCCACAAACTAAGATCCAGCACCTGGACAACGCGGTGCATCCACATTTGCGAGCTTGCATTCAACTTTCTGGCGGTTGCACCACTTATTAACGTACCAGCTTTTCAAATTTGCGATGGCTTATCCCGCACTTACATTATCCTGTGGTCTTGCTATGTTAATCACGTAAATGTTTTACCCAGAAAGATATATTCCCGAAATTTCACTACTCTACACTAATTATTTTTTGGTGTTGCAAAGTTTTCCGTGAGTGTAGGCCGCTATAAGTTTGAATATGAAGAAGCTTGTACAGGATAGACTAGAATGAAGAGCTACTTTAAACCAGTCTTCGGAATGAACACTACAGTTTCATCCCTTTTGCTCCTCTAGGGCGAGAGTGGGTTGTCAGTGGTACAGATTACTATTTTTTAGCGGAAATGTTAAGAAATATCTTGAAATATTATACAGATAAGAGAATGTCATTTTCAAAATTGTTAAAAGGACGGTGTTACGTTGACGTTACCAGCAGCAAAAATTGTTTCAAAGACAATTCCCTGTGGAAGTGTTGATGAAGGACTTGACTGTATTGTTACGGAGTGATCCACACCAGGAGAAGATAGATTAGAAAAGGAACGGTGGTTGAATGGTTCTTGTGTGTATGCCAGATAAAGAGCAAGTGGGACGGGTGTAGTGTGCTAATAGACAAGGTATTTGGCGAAGAGTAACAATGACGAAGACAAGGTAGTGGTCACCAAATGATAAAGATGGGTATGGAGGAGCGGTTAAGAATGGAAAGGATTGCATGGGATCCGATAAGGGTAAACATCCGGATTAATATATCTGTGAAGAAGGAGGAACCTAAGTGGCTCTGGAAGTGAATGTGTAGAATGAATACATGAAGGGGCAATTGGACGCATTGGCAATGTCCCAGAATCGTAGAAGGATTGGTAGCTAAAGAGGAAACGACGGGGTTCTTGTGGAGTATGGTTTGCATCGTAGGACATTCGGATAGGACAGTTAATACGAATGGGTGGGGGGGGGGGGGGGGGGGGAGGGCGAGTAGGCTGATCCATAAAATAATGTGGGACGCACTCTGAAACCACATTTGATCGTATATATAAATACAGGCCTGCTTCCACCCTAATGGGACTTCGCACTGGGCGATACCTTACCAGTACTGTAATGCACTACCGGCAGAACACTATCTAGTTGTCTAAGTGGTTGTCTTGCCCTCGGATTCACACCTAACTGAAAATCTCTATCAATATGTCGATAATGGCGCTCGGATTCGCAGTCAGTTTTCAGAAGCACCTGAATCAGGTACAAAGCACATGTTGAGCAAGGCATCAAATTTATTCCGTACAGATAATTAATTTCACATTCACATACACTATGGGTTTTTTCTTGTCCCAGAATTAATACTATTACCTATTGCCAGGTTTTGATCAAAGTTTAAGGAGCTGGATATCCCCTCCCAAATGTTCTTAGTTGTGATTTCTTCTACGCCAGTACCCGATCGCATGGTATACAGCTGTAAGTCCCTAATTCTGCATAGCGTGATAATTCGAACAGTCCCGCTCTGTCTAAAGAAAAAGATAAAAGAAGCCGTTGGGTGTTCTAACTCAGTCTCAGTTATTAAAGTGTGGATAAACAGAATGAAACTTTACTATGTGCTCTCCCCTTTGGGATATTTCTGACTGGTTTGATGCGGTCTGATATAAAATCCTCTTTTGTGTCAGAACTCCTCATTACAGAGTAGCACTTGCACTCTACGTCCTCTACATTCTAGTCTCCCACTTTTCCTAGAGTTTTCACTCTTTACAGTTCCCTCATGTACCGTGGAAGCTGCTCGCAGAGGCCTTAGCGTAAGTTCTCTCATCCTAACCCTTCTTCTTATCAGATTTTCTACGCAATTCTTTCCTTTGAGGAAAAACTTTATTTCTTATCAGTCCATCCAGTTTTACATCTACCTGTAACACAACATTTCAAACGCTTCGATTCTCTTTCTTCCGGTGCCCTGGTGTTCATGAATCATTTCCACAGAATGCTGCGCTCCAATTTAGTCCCTTGTTAGATATTAATAGACTTCTCTTGCCCAGGAATGTCCTCTTTGCCTGTGGTGGACGGCTTTATATGTCATCCATGCTCGTTCGTCGTATTTTGCTTCGAGATAGCAGAGTTCTTTCACTTCGTCTACTTCGTGGGCCCCGATTTTGATGTTAAGTTGATGTTAATCTTATTTCTGGCACTCCTCAATACTTTCTTCGGCTGTTCCTTACTCATTAGACTATTCGTTCCATTCAACGGATTCTGTAATTCTTCTGCGCTTCCACGAGGATGTCAGTGTCGTTAGTGGATGTTATCATTGACATCTTGTCACCATGAATTAATACCCCACTACTGAACGTTTCTTTTATTTCCGTCATTGCTTCCTCAACATACAGACTGAATAGTAGGGGCGAAAAAGTACAGTTTAGTCATATATCGTTTCTAATCCAAGCATTTCGCTCTTAGTCTTCCATTCTTATTTTTCTCTCTTAGATATTGTACCTGTTGTGCACTGGGTGACGAAAAAAGTGAAGCACCCAGAAGACAGCCAGATGTAAATGTAACTTTTTACACGGACACACCATTGGCGGGTAAGTAACTGATGTGAGCTACAGTCTTCGTGACAGAACGGTCACTGGAGTTCAAATGCCTCTGAGCACTATCGGACTTAACTTCTGAGGTCATCACTTCCCTAGAACTTGAAACCACTTAAACCTCACTAACCTAAGGACGTCACAGACATCCATGCGCGAGGCAGGATTCGAACCTGCTACCGTAGCGGTCGCGCGGTTCCAGGCCGTAGCGCCTAGAACCGCTCGGCCATTCCGGCCGTCGGCACTGGAGTGTTTAATGTTGTTATCAGACCTGGTAGGATATACAATGCGCCTGAACAGTGTCACATGTTGAGTGACCATAGTGACGAACACGAACACACATTATCGGCAACTGACAGAGACACTACATTTGCAGCGAAAACTGGATTTTTGTGTATGATACGTAATTAGAAATAAACATGTGCAATTGTCATAAAAATGAGAATTATGTAAATGTTGGAGTTACAGACGCTCAGTGGCGAGGTTATCAGCGCCCTTACGTTGTCGATAAAAGGGCTAAAAACGTTGTGACATCTTGAACAGTGAACCTACAGAACGATACTCGCTCACTCCTGCGTCACTTGCGTTTACGCATTCAATCACACATAGATGATCTATCTGCTAATCTGCATATAAAAAGCAACTCCCCACTAGGCCGTGAAGGTCCAAGAGATGTCTACAGGCCATGGTGTGATCCCCCTGCCATGCGGCGTCACATGAGCAAGTTGCCAGACGCCTCTTTCCTGGCCGGTTTACAAACTTTCCAGACCGTGTAGCAGCTACTACTCAGTCAAGTGTCTCCTCTGTTGGCACCAAGAGTCTGAGTATATACCCTGTCCTAGTCCTCTCACACAGAAAAAGTCCTTCGCAGTACTTGGAATCGAAGCAGGGTCCCCCGCATGGGTGCCATCTACGCTGGTCGATTTAATTAGCGGATACGTGATGAAATTTATATTTAAATGACCTAAGTATCCGAACTAAATGGAAAATAAGAAAATAATTGATGACCGAAAGGAGACTTATACCAGAGATTACCAGGCACGAGTGCTACAGAGTTTTCACGATCTTTATATGTTTTACACTTCGCGGAGATTATTTTAGAAAAAGGACCTCCTTTAAATTTGCGTCAACAAAGAATATAACCTTAGACTTCCACGCTTCAGGCTGCCCGCCAAAAAAATACACAATGCTTTACCGCATTAGAGACGGTCGCAAAACTTCATTCTATTTTCTGGAGAGTTTTTCAGCGTTGCATCGAACTATTTTGGATGGTGTAATATTTGAGTTCTGAACTTAATGTACCATAAATACGAGGGTCAGTCAAAATGAAATAATCACTATTTTTGTAAAAATACAGTTTTCATTCTGCATGTGTAAAAGTCTTACAGTGTGTAGATACATCCTCCCCGCTTGTTTTCAAATTTAGTTCAACCTGTTCCCGTGAGTGGCCCCGTCACAGCAAGTCTTCAAGATGGCTTTTACACTTGACGTTCGTCAGAAGCAACGCGCTGTCATAGAAATCCTGTGCTGTGAAAACGAGACAGTGGGAAACATCAAAAAGAGGTTGAAAAAGGTGTGCGGAGATGCTGCTGTCCGCAGAACAGTTGTCCTCGCAGCAACAGGCCTCGTACTGCACACACTCCTGACAATGTGCAGAGTGTTAACGAATTGGTGACTGCTGACAGATGCATCACAGTGAACAAATTGTCACGTTACGTTGGAATAGGGGAAGGAAGTGTTTGCAGAATACTGAAATTGTTGGCGTTAAAAAAGGATTGTGCCAGGTGGGTTCCCTGGATGTTGACAGTGGCTCACAAAGAAACAAGAAAAACGGTATGTAGCGGACTTTTGGAACAGTACGAGAATGGTGGAGATGAATTTCTTGGAAGAATTGTGATACGTTATGAAACATGGCTCCATCATTTTTCACCAAAGACGAAGAGGCAGTAAATGGAGTGGCATCATGCAAATTCAACCAACATGGCTCCATCATTTTTCACCAAAGACGAAGAGGCAGTAAATGGAGTGGCATCATGCAAATTCAACCAAGAAAAAAACTTCGAAACCTCGCCTTTTGCTGGAAAAGTTATGGCTTCAGTGTTTTTCGATTCCGAAAGACTCTTGCTTGTGGACATCATGCCAAGTGGAACCACCGTAAATTCTGATGCATATGAGACGACAATGAAGAAACTTCAAGCTCGACTAAGTCGTGTTCGACCACATCGGCAAAAGCAGGATGTTTTGCTGTTGCACGACAATGAACGGCCACATGTCAGTCAAACAACCATGGAAGCGATCACAAAATTCTGATGGACAACACTGAAAGACCTACCTTACAGCCCGCATCTCGTGGTCGTGCGGTAGCGTTCTCGCTTCCCACGCCCAGGTTCCCGGGTTCGATTCCGAACGGGGTCAGGGATTTTCTCTGCCTCGTGATGGCTGGGTGTTGTGTGATGTCCTTAGGTTAGTTAGGTTTAAGTAGTTCTAAGTTCTAGGGGACTGATGACCGTCGATGTTAAGTCCCATAGTGCTCAGAGCCATTTCTACCATTTGAACCTGCCTTACAGTCCTGACCTGGCTCCGTGTGACTATCATCTCTTTGGAATACTGAAAGACTGTCTTCGTGGAACATGGTTGGAAGATGATGACTCCCTTGTGCACGCTGCCAAACAGTGGCTCCCACAGGTTGGTCCAGAATTTTACCGTGCGGGTATACAGGCGCTAGTTCCAAGGTAGCGTAAGGCAGTTGAGAGGGATGGAAATTATGTGGAGAAATGAAAATATTATTCCTAAAGGATGTATCTACACACTGTAAAACTTTCATACATGTAGAATAAAAGATGGATTCAAAAAAATAGTGTGCATTTCTTTTGGAGTGACCCTCGTATAAATACATTGGTGAAAAGATACACAAAAGAAAAAAATAATTAATGTAAAGTAATGAAATTCCGGGAGTATGTTTGTGGTTACGTTATTGCAAATGTGATATTCTGTTACATTTGTAACCGATGTAACCGCCAGAATGTTGAATGTAATCATGCAGACGTACTTTCATTGTGTAGTACAGGTTCCGGATGTCAGCTGGAGGAATGGAGTTACATATCTGTGGCATTTGGTCGGTCACTACAGAGAGAGGTAGTGATCTTTGTGGATGACGATGGAGTTGTCGTCCGATGATGTCGAATTGTGCTCGATTGGAGACAGATCTGTGATCGAACAGGCAACATGTAGATACTCTGTACAGCATGTTGGGTTACAAGAGCGGTGTGTCAGCGAGCGTTATCCAGTTGGAAAACAACCACTGGAATGCTGTTCACAGATAGCAGCACGACAGGCAGAATCACCGAAATGAGTATGGTGAGTGGGATAACCACGAGAGCGCTCCTGCTGTAATACGAAGTCGCGCTCTAGACCATAACTCCAGGTGTAGATCCAGTGTGTCTAGTCACCGACAGGCTATTGTGGTGCCAAATGCTGCATAAATCGCTAATGCAAATATCGTACGACGCGACAGAGCCATACGCCGAATACTATGGTCTTTCCTCTCGTGAATGCCTTGTGGTCATTCGGAACCGGAGCTCCTTGCTGCCGTCCATTCTCGTCATCACCCTTGTCAGCAATCGTGTACAGTGGCTACATCCCCGCTTAGTCTTTCTGCAATACTGCAGAAGGAAAATGCAGCATGACCATTAAAATTGATACACTACGAAGATGACGAGCTACAGACGCGAAATTTAACAGACAGGAAGAAGATGCTGTGATATGCAAATGATTAGCTTTTCAGAGCATTCACAAAAGGTTGGTGCCGGTGGCGACACCTGCAACGTGCTGACATGAGGAAACTCTCCAACCGATTTCTCATACACAAACAGTAGTTGACTGGCGTTGCCTGGTGAAACGTTGTTGTGATGCCTCGTGTAAGGAGGAAAAATGCGTACCATCACGATTCCGACTTTGATAAAGGTCTGATTGTAGCCTATCGCGATTGGGGTTTATCGTATCGCGACATTGCTGCTCGCGTTGGTCTAGATCCAATGACTGTTAGCAGAATATGGAATCGATGGGTTCAGGAGGGTTATACGGAACGCCGTGCTGGATCCCAACAACCTCGTATCACTAGCAGTCGAGATGATAGGCATCTTATCTGCATGGTTGTAACGGATCGTGCAGACACGTCTCGATCCCTAAGTCAACAGAAGGGGACGTTTGCAAGACAACAACCATCTGCACGAACAGTTCGACGACGTTTGCAGCATCATGGACTATCAGCGCGGAGACCATGGGTGCGGTTACCCTTTACGCTGCATCACAGACAGGAACGTCTGCTATGGTGCACTCAACGACGGACGCGGGAGCACGAATGGGAAAACGTAATTTTTCGGATGAATCCAGTTTCTGTTTACAGCATCATAATGGTCGCATTCGTGTTTGGCGACATCGCGGTGAACGCACATTGGAAGCGTGTATTCGTCGTCGTCATACTGGCGTATCAACCGGCGTGATGGTATGGGGTGCCATTGGTTACACGTCTCGGTCACCTCTTGTTCGCATTGACGGCACTTTGAACAGTGGACGCTACATTTCAGATGTGTTACGACCCGTGGCTCTACCGTTCATTCGATCCCTACGAAAGCCTACATTTCATCAGGATAAAGCACGACCGTATGTTGTAGGGTCTGTACGGGCCTTTTTGGATACAGCACATTCTCCAGATCTCTCACCAATCGAAAATGTCTGGTCAATGGTGGGCGACCAACTGGCTCATCGCAATACGCCAGTCACTACTCTTCATGAAGTGTGGTATCGTGTTGAAGTTGCATGGGCAGCAGTACCTGTAAATGCCTTCCAAGCTCTGTTTGACTCAATGCCCTTGCGTATCAAGGACGTTATTATGGCCAGAGGTGGTTTTTGTGGGTACTGATTTCTCAGGATCTATGCACCCAGATTGCGTGAAAATGCAATCACACGTCCGTTCTAGTATAATGTATTTGTCCAATGAATACCCGTTTATCATCTACATTTCTTCTTGGCGAATCGTTTTAATGTCCAGTAGTGTAGTTCCTATTACACTACCTCGTTAAAACTTACTGAGGTGCTGCTAATGGCGTCTTTGTCATCTTAAAAATATTCTTGAGTAGTATCAGCTCGCCACGTTCCGTCTCAAAGGTAACCAACGCTCACGACCGTTGCAGAGTGCATTTAAAGGAAACCTTATTTGCATCTCATATTGGCGCTGCCAGCATCACTCTTATGGAACTGCCGGAAAATTTGAATAGTATCGTCCTCCAGATGTAGAAACGCGCCTACCAACTTTCCTTCAGTGTAGTCACAAATAAACAAATACGTGACCGCTCGCCGTTTGGTCTCCTCGCCAGGCCGGCGCGGCGCGGCGCAGACACGGCGCTGGTGCGTCGTGCAGGAAGGCCCGGATGGCCGCTGCTCGGATGACGTCCGGCGGCGGAAGGCCACGACACGCCGCGGTCACCAACCGCAAGTTGCGACAGCCGCTGAAACCGCCCACGGGGCCGCCGCTATGGGCCCCAGCCTGCGTTACACAACGCGCCTGCAGTGGCTGATACAAATTGCAGGATGAATATACTTTGGTTTCTTACAGATGATCCTGCAAACATTACGTACATAACTGCTAGGGCCTGCGAAAGACTTGACGAGTTTCATTTGTAGCCTATTGAAAACTTCCTTCCGTCTCGTTCTCTGACTTTCTGTGACGTCACATGTAGTCTTTCTTGCTACCGCGGCCGCTGACCAGAAGCTCTTAGGGCCAGAGACAAATTAAGCTCCAAAAACTAACTGGAAAAATGTTTCTCTATTGACTGGTCAAATTTACTTTTCTGCTACTACATTCAGAACAAATCTAAATAAGGAGCACCAGCCTCATTTTTACCAGCGAGTTAGGACTAAGATTGTCGCTGTTCCAATATCAATAATTGATGCCTTGTAGCCGACTAGCTGCAGTGAGAAAGAATCCGAGAACCGACCAGTGTACTCTGCTAACAGTTCATACACTTCTCTGACCTGACTTGTAGCAACTTTAGTCGATAATGCGCACAAAGACAAAATGTGATAACAGTTCAAGGATGCACACAATAACTCTGCACTTGAAGCTTTTTGTGAACCAAATGTATACGAGTGTCTCCAGAATGAAGTTTACTCTCTGCGGCTGAGTGAGGGCTGACAGGAAACTTCCTGGCAGATTGTAGCTGTGTGCCGGACCGAGACTCGAACTTGGGTCTCATGCATTTCGCGGTAAACTGCAGAATCTGCAAGGAAGGTTCATGTCAGCGCACACTCAGCTGAAGAGCGGAACTTCCACTGTGGAAACATTCGCTAGGCTGTGGGTAAGCCACGTCTCCGCAACATCCTCTCTTCCAGGCTTGCTAGTCCTTCAAGTTTCGCAGGAGAACTTCTGTGAAGTTTCGAAGGAAGGAGTTGAAGCTCTGGGGGAAGATTAGCTGTGCGAAAAGGCCACAAGTCTTCTGTGAATAGCTCAGCCGTTTGAGCACTTGCCCAAAAAAGGAAAGGTCCCAAGTTCGAGTCTCGTTCCAGGACACACTTTTAATTTGCAGGAAGTTTCAGATGTAAGCTATTTGCTTCATTTAATCATAGGAAAGTCTCTCTAACTGAATACCATATCTAGTTAGCTAACGGCTTCGTTCTCATTTAACACCAATGCTATGTAAGCATAAATCCATAGATGCGTAAAGCACCATCCTTCTAACACTTTCTGTATAGGATAAATTTGTTTCTTGGTGGTGAAGGGTTACTAACTCACACCTTCTTAAATTTCAAATACACTATTGGCCATTAAAATTGCTACACCACGAAGATGACGTGCTACAGACGAGAAATTTAGCCGACAGGAAGAAGATGCTGTGATATGTAAATGAGTAGCTTTTCAGAGCATTCACACAAGGTGGGACCCGGTGGTGACACCTTCAACGTGCTGACATGAGGAAAGTTTCCAACTGATTTCTCATACACAAACAGCAGTTCACCGGCGTTGCCAGGTGAAACTTTATTGTGATGCCTCGTGTATAAGGAGAAGAAATGTGTACCGTCACGTTTCCGACTTTGATAAAGGTCGGTTTATCGTATCACGACATTGCTGCTCGCGTTGGTCGAGATCCAATGACTGTTAGCAGAATATGGAATCGGTGGGTTCAGTAGGGTAATACGGAACCCCGTGCTGGATCCCAACGGCTTCGTACCACTAGCAGTCGAGATGACAGGCACCTAATTCGCATGCTGTAACGGATCGTGCAGCCACGTTTCGATCCCTCAGTCAACAGATGGGGACGTTTGCAAGGCAACAACCATTTTCACGAACAGTTCGACGACGTTTGCAGCAGCATGGACTATCAGCTCGGAGACCATGGCTGCGGTTACCCTTGACGCTGCATCACAGACAGGAGCGCCTGCGGTGGTGTACTCAACGACGAACCTGGGTGCACGAATGGGAAAACGTCATTTTTTCGGATGAATCCAGGTTCTGTTTACAGCATCATGATAGTCGCATCCGTGTTTGGCGACATCGCGGTGAACGCACATTGGAAGCGTGTATTCGTCATCGCCATACTGGCGTATCGCCAGGCATGATGGTATGGGGTGCCATTGGTTACATGTCTCGGTCACCTCTTGTTCGCATTGACGGCACTTTGAACAGTGGACGCTACATTTCAGATGTGTTACGACCCATGGCTCTACCCTTCATTCGATCACTGCGAAACCCTACATTTCAGCAGGATAATGCACGAACGCATGTTGCAGGTCCTGTACGGGCCTTTATAGATACAGAAAATGTTTGACTGTTGCCCTGGTCAGCACATTCTCCAGATATCTTACCAATAGAAAACGTCTGGTCAATGGTGGCCGAGCAACTGGCTCGTCACAGTACTACTCTTGATGAACTGTGGTATCGTGTTGAAGCTGCATGGGCAGCTGTACCTGTACACGCTTTCCAAGCTCTGTTTGACTCAATGCCTAGGCGTATCAAGGGCGTTATTACCGCCAGAGCTGGTTGTTGTGGGTACTGATTTCTCAGGAGCTGTGCACCCAAATTACGTGAAAATGTGAACACATGTCAGTTATAGTACAATATATTTGTCCAATGAATGTCTGTTTATCATCTGCATTTCTTGTTGGTGGAGCAATTTTAATGGGCAGTAGCGTACTTGCAAACGCCCCCTTCAGTACAGAGAGCACACGAAGACTCTCAGGACTGTATAGTGAGTCCTCGCTTTCACTGCGAGTTCCAAGGTGACCCACAAAATTGCTGTAACATTAAGCTCTTTCAACTTCTCAGCCTCACTGACTGCAGGCATTTGCTACTACTAACAGCACTCTCTGACATAATGCTGCTACCCGCCAGCTTCTTCCCAGCAGATACTGGAAAGCACCTGCTGCCGTAGGAAAGTCGCTAGCGCATACGTCAGCATACTAGATTCCGACCCTCCTGTTAAACTCGAAGAAGAAAGGTGATGTACGGACAGGACTATCTGCGAGGTGAGCAATCCAACTTCTGCCGAATACCAGGTAAGCAATCTGGTACCGTTAATAGCCAAGAGGGAGGGCCCAGAGATGCGAGCATGAATGGTACGCGTTACGCATTGCTTACAACCGAATACGCGCTGAAAGGTAAACGATGCCCTAACGAAAATGATGAAGAGTAATTGAAAGGTAAATAGTAATGTGCTAAATACAAACAATCTTAGGTTTTGAAATCCAAAGAACATTTTCTACCGTTGTCGGCGTGGTCCAAACGACCACCAGATGACGTTATTTAATAGTCACTAAATTATTGCAGCCGCCCCCCCCTCCCTCCCTCCTCATACTCAACGCTACCTAGGGCCATATTATTATCTGATTTCTCTAAGAACAGATTCGACCACTTTATGTAAAAATACGCACTTTTTAACATTTTGCTCTTAAACTATCAATGGCGTGCTTTTCAGTGTCTACGTACCTCAGAAAAGAAGTCTCGTGAAAATGGGCACAGTCACAATATAGTAAACCCTTTAGTTTTCATGGTAACAGTACGGTTTGTTTCCAGTCTAACTGACATGGTCAAGGACGTTTCTTTGATCAAATCTCTCCCCAGCTGTCAGCATAATACAGTGCTGTCGCCGAAAAATAAAATCCGCCTTAGCTAAATCATCACACCCACATTCAAAAATTACAGTTGCCCACATCTCACATGATACCAGATTGCCCTCTATACCTAGTAAAGGTCTTTGCAGTCCAGAGCTACTTGAAAAAAATAATTCATCATACAACGTTTTAGGCAGTCAGTCCTTGCTGTGCAGATGGAGTGATTTATCATTCTTCTTTTGTTAATTTTACCTCTACGTTACGACTCATAGTAGGGCCTCAGTCTGCTGATATTTATCATCATGGCAAACGCACTAACAGTTAGGTGAGGTCTAGACAGAGCGTACTGTGAGTATTTGATCCTTTCTTTGAAGGTAGCTCAATATGGCCAAGTAAAATCATCCATGATCCATGTGTTATCGTATGCCGATAGAGAAAACGTCCATTATCCCGCTACTACACTAGAAATATAATGACAGAGGTCTATCAAATGCCTGCCATTCTTCTGACTGGTAAGAGTTCTACGACAGTGCTGTTGTGGCCTCAGGTCTCGCCTCGTGCTTGTACATCCATTATAACATGGATTAATATGCTGATGAGAGAGTTTACTACTTTGAATGCCAGGCTCTACAATCACGGAAAAGTGTTACACATGTAGGTCAAAAATGTTGAAGAATTTGCTTTTAATCAAAATACTACAATCATACTAATACAATAAAAATATCAGAAGCAACTAGACGCTGGGAAACGAATTCTCTTTGAAAAATACATCTATGTTACAAGAACTAAGGTAGTTTGTAAATAAACATTTACATTGTCCAGCATACAAATCGTGTATCGCACAAAGAGGGGACAGTGTGGTGATGCAGCTACTAAACTGTGCAGGAATCGTTAATTTTGCACTGGAAATGACTTGAGAGGATAATTTGCAGAATCAAGCGCAGATGAGAAAATATTGAGCAGATTATTCACGATTATTTATTATGGGATAATGCAATATTAAAATTGATGGAAGATATTTACAGAGGTGGAAAGACTAAAGACTTAACAAAATTTTTATTTGTGTACCGCTTCTACGGGGCTTTTGTAAAAGGCACCAGCAAAAAGTTTAGCTCAAACGCTGTGACTCTGTTTCGTCTAGGTTCATGAGACGTACTAAAATAGGAAGGTACACTGTCTCTTATTTACGTAGCATGTTCATACTGTTATACACTATTGTGGAAGTCAAAGGATTGGAAAAGGGGACACTCCGTGCAAGTGAACAGCATTTTTAATGTTATCCATTTTAGGGTGTGGGGTAACGAATTTTACTCTTTAGTAGTAATAATTTTGTACTATCACATAAGTAAATAACCACAAATCACAAAAGATGTGACACTTACTGTCATGCCAGAATATGCTGATTAATTGTTACTAAAATGTTTTCTCTTTACCGTTAACATATAGTAAATCAAAGTAACTGCAAAACCTTCTCTCCAGATTACATCCGAGCTCTAGGTAGAAACTGAGCCAAGAACATTAGCTATAGTTACCATTTGGTGACCAAATACATGTACAAATGATGCTCAGAGCAGGGATTAACTGCTCATACGATCCTTGAAAGATGATGAGATCGAGTATACATCAACATTGGCGTGCCCACAAACACGTGATGTACCAGTTCTTCGTCACTATGAATGCGCAGCTTGAATGCCTCCATTCGGTAAATAATAAAACGTTGACACCTACTTCAGTGGGTAAAATATATCAAATTCTAGAAACAGAGTACGTCGTCAACACAGAAGCCACGAACTATACTGACTCTGCCAAATTCAAGCCCTGTCTACTACGTATCTCATTCCTAAAAGCCATATGAGTCTTTCTCACCAGCTATAAATTATAAAGCGAGTTGGCACAGTGGTATAGACACTAAAAAGGAGGAGCGTGATTCACATACCTTCTGTGACGTATGTGATTAGAATTCCAAAGATTTCAACAAATAACTTTCGACAAAGATCGGAATCGACTTTCAAAAAGGCAACAAGAGTAGACAAACACACAGTAAAGTTATGTAAGTCAGTAACAAAGAAAATAGAAGGTGCAGGGAAAAAAAGCGAAGAAGCTGAAAGAGAAATGGTCGTTGGAAGGACCAGCATATAGAAAAGTCAAAACAACCGTCCGTGAAATTGAAAGCAAGGGAGTCAACATTAAGAGAACAAGAGAAATTGCTCAAAATAGAATGAAACAAACAATGAACACATTTGCGAGTTGAGGAACTGCCTGATGACGCAGCGGAACAAGAAATGAGAGTCGATATGAAACACGTAAAGGTACCACAATTAGAGTCCGAGTTTTAAGGAGCTTCTGAAGGCACATGTAACACTCATTTGGAATTTCTGAAATCCTTGTGGAAATGGCAACCAGTTGATTTGTTGACTCTATGAGACTGGAGACATACCATCAGGCTTTCGCAAAAATGTCATATTTTCAATCGCGGAGAGAGAAACTTTAGATAACTGGGAGAACAATCGCACCACCAGCTTTGCAGTGCTTGTATCTGAGTTACTTGCAAGAATAATATGAGAAGAACGGAAATAAAAACTGAGGATCTGTTACATGGCGATAAGGTCGGCTTTTGGAAGGATAAAGACATCAGAGAGGTAGTTCTGACGTTGAGCTTAATAATGGAAGTACCCTTACAGGATTAATCGATCTAGAATAAGCGGTAGCGAAGTACCTTTACAGGATTTATCTACCTAGAAAAAGCGCTCGACAACGTAAAATGTTGAAAGATGCTCGTTATTCTCAGGAAAATGGATGTAAGATATAGAAAAGACTGGTAATAAACAGCATGCGCAGGAAGCAAGAAGGATGGAAGACCAAGAACGAAGCGCTGAGATTAAAAGAAAACGTAAGAGATGGCTGTAATATTTTACCTCTACTGTTCAAGCTATGCGCCGAAAAAGTGATGGTGAATATAGACGTTAGATTCAGGAGTCGGATTAGGTTTTAAAGTGAAACAACATCAGTGATAGGATTTGCTGAAGACTGCTATTTATAGTGAAAAAAGGAAGAATAATCGAAGGACTTGTTAAAAGTAATGAGCAGTCTAATGAACACACTGTAGAAACTAAGAAAAACTAATGAATAGTGGCAGAAATGAGATTAACGCATATTTTGTTGGTAGCTGCATATCCGTGTGCGATGGCCTTGCCTTGTGTTTCGACACGTTCAAAGTATCTTTGGAAACTTGTATCCGTGTAGCTTGTATCCTAGAAGACATAATTAGTCTATTTTACAAGAAATGTAAAAAGATCCAATAAAATCTGTTGCCTGTCGTAACATGTTTTTTTGTGATGTTAACTTCATCGCTTAAGGGGCAAACTTGCTGAGAGAAAATCCGTAAAGGAGTCTGACGTATTTCTAGGAACCATGCCTCCCTGGTCCAAGAGAAAGAATTAGCATTGACCTAATGGAGATATTGATCAGTTCTGAATAAAAGAACAGGCAGCTGACCTATCACCGATGCCGTTAACGGACAAGGTAATTCCCCTGGTAAAATTGATTTAAAATTACACTGAATTGGGCTCGGAAGGACGTCATTAGATTTTAAGTCGAACACGACGGTGTCAGCTGATGTCCGTCTCCATAGCTGACGTCACTAACGTATAAGGAATGTGTGGTGGCACGTGACTCAGAAGCAGTCGTTTCGAATCCCTTTCATCATAGGGAAATAATAAAAGGGACTTTTTATCACCAGTATTGGGCCGAGGAGGGGAGGATAGGTAGCATAAAATTTCTGGCTATCACACTCTGCAACATTGTTCTGGATTAAATTCTAAACTTGGTCCTATAGAACTTACCACAAATAAATTCTAAACCTCTCCACAGTCTCTGGCAGAGTGAGGGAATTTTACGCCGTCGATGATTATCCGTCCGCCAGGTGAGGAGGTTATGCGCTGCGGTCTCCTTACAGTTATTCGTGAAGGGTAATCTATGTGCCGGCACCCTATCTCAATATAACGCAATAAAAACATGACATCATAATGGAATGAGATTTTCACTCTGCAGCGGAGTGTGCGCTGATATGAAACTACCTGGCAGATTATAACTGTGTGCCGTACCGAGACTCGAACTCGGGACATCTACCTTTCGCGGGCAAGTGCTCTACCATCTGAGCTACTCAAGCACGACTCACGCCCCGTCCTCACAGCTTTACCTCTGCCAGTACCTCGTCTCCTACCTTCCAAACTCTACAAACGTTCGAGTTGGCACACAGTTTTAATCTGCCAGGAAGTTTCATGACATCATACTACAAACTTAGATGCATTACCGTGACCTACACTCCAGACAGAACTCCCGCGCAGCTAGAGGAACAGGGTGTTTGTCCGTGAGTCAGAATCTGCCACAGATTCTCCCAGCCAACTTTTGCAACACCACTCTTTTTTTAAGTCAGGCGTTTGCGTAGAATTGTCAGTGCTAGCACACAAGCAACACTGCGTGAAATAATCGCAGAAATCAATGTGGGACGTACGACAAACGTATCCGTTGAGACAGTGCAGCGAAATCTGACATTAATGGTTCGAAAAATGGTTCTGAGCACTATGCGACTTAACATCTATAGTCATCAGTCCCCTAGAACTTAGAACTACTTAAACCTAACTAACCTAAGGACATCACACAACACCCAGTCAACACAAGGCAGAGAAAATCCCTGTGACATTAATGGGCTGTAGCGGCAGACACCCGACACGAGTGCCTTTGCTAACAGCGTCTATCCTGGGCCCATGAATTTGTCTATTGAACAACAGACGACTAGAAAACCATGGGCTGATCAGAAGAGTCCCGATTTCAGGTGGTAAAAGCTGGAGGTAAATTCCGAGTGTGGTGCAGATCCCACGAAGCCATGGACCCATGTTGTCCACAAGGCACTGTGCAAATTGGTGGAGGTTCTATAACGGTGTGGACTTTGTTTACGCAGAATAGACTGAGTCCTCTGATCGAACTGAACCGGTCATTGACTTGAAATGGTTATGTTCTGTTACTTCGAGAACATTTTCAATCATTCATGGACTTCCCTTTCCCAAACAACGATTCCATGTTAACGGGCCACAATTGTTCGCTTAAAGAACGTTCTGGACAATTCGAGGGAATGATTTGTCCACCTAGATCGCCCGACTTGAATCCCGTTGTCCATTAATGGGACATAATCGAGAGGTCAGTTCATGCACAGAAACCTGCATCGTAAACACTTTCTCGATTACGGACGGCTACATACGCAACACGGACCAATATTTCTGCAGTGGACTTCAACGACTTGTTGCATCCGTGCTACGTCGAGTTGCTCCACTAAGCCGGACAAAAGAAGGTCCGATACGATACCAGGAGATATCCCACAACTTTTGTCACGTATGTGTATTTCAGAGTAATTTGTACACATAATTTGGAAAACAATTCGGTCATTCACTGATTTAACACTGTTATATAGTTTATTCGTACGTTCCTTCAAAATCTATAAGACAGCACCCAAATTAATCACGGAAGAGGGTTAGCGGCATCACAGATAATAAAGAACAGAAACTAAAATCAGCAGCTCTAATTTGTGAGGTGTGGCGCGCTGCATACCTTCCGTGTGACAATGCTGTCTTAAAGTTTCAGAAATGTACGTCATAGCATGTATTGTGTCCAAGAGCTGTGGTGTCATAACCAAATATCCCTCGCAAATATTTTGTGAACTATATAATATGCATCCCTTTCTCACTGAAATGATATTTCAGGAAGTTCTTAAAAATTTATCAATTTTTAGTTCCGTGCACGTCCTGCAGAATAGTTGCGTAGTAGACACGAATTCGCTCTTGCGAAACTAGATACAGTGGTGCATCAGAGATTCAAAGATTTCATCGCCACTTGCTGACTTTTAAACAGGCGGAGCGATCAGTCAGTGATTTATTGATATTTTCAATTACATTAGACCAAAAGTTTGATCTACAATAGTTCGCTAAGATAACGTTACACATTAGTTTGCTCACATTATTAATATCACCGACCGCACATGCCGAGAGCCCGGTGTCTCACAGTGTCACGTATATCCAATTTGAATCTCGTTCATGAAAACAAATTGTTAGGTGGCGGGACCACAAAATGAAATGCATTTTCAATGGACGACAGCGCTTTGATGTCGATGCTCACCAGGGGTGCACTGCACATAAACCTGAAACGTCCCCTCAGAAAAATTATGAATTACTGTGCTGGTAAATCTCTTACGTTATTTGGTTTTCAAACACCTGAAGAAAACTGTCTGTACTTACATTTCTCTCTTTACTTAAACTCCTCATCACTAAATTGACATACAATATTATTTTTTCAGCGCTACGCAATCTGTCTTTCAATAATCACTACAAAAGAATGGCCCTATCAATTGCTTATACCTTTCATGAATCACTTACCTCACAAAAAGCTTCGTTACTCGAACTACTGCAACACTGCGAGCGCCTATAGTACCAGCTAAATAAAAGATTTTAACTACGGAAGGCACTAACTACTGACAGGCATAGTTAGTAATGAAAGATTTTGATGGAGAACAAACAATGTATTTACCTTAACAATGTTCAAAAGTCATCATATATGTATCAGTTCATGATATGCAGTGTTACAAATTTCCTCTTTCAGACGGACACACGTCCATATCGTCCGCTCTCAAAACTCTGGCATCTCTGTCCCCACATCCACCACTACTGATGGCTCACTTCCGACTGCGCGACGCTACGAGCTGTTCACATCCAGCAGCCCAACACTACTCTACCGAATATTCCAACAATGCTGACCAGCCACAGACTCCACACAGCACAGTCAGTGATTTTCATATAGAGCGCTACGTGGCGTTACCAACATAACAACCTAAACAGCCTGCTTACAAAACATACGGAATGGTTACCACCTTCAGAGATCCGCACATCTCACGAACTGACTTGTTATTAATGCTTTAGTTGCATGAATTTTGAGTAATTTTACACTTGGGCTTCGTTAATAAACGCCGGTAACACCATTTCTGTAACTTCTAGCAATTTTAATGGCCCACTGAATCTCTTGACAAAGAACAAGTTTTTGCAAGGTCACCGGCTTCTCCTTTTAAGTTCCTCTGTGTTGCGCGCGTCTTGCTTCCGTCCAGGTGAACTTGCCGTTCTGCGCAACCTACACAGACCTTTCTGGAACATTGCTCACCTATCTCACCTACCAGCTGGATTGTTTAGTTTCAATTACATGTAACTGCCATTGTCAACGTGATACATCTTTCCCCTCTCATAAAAACCACTGTATTTTGTTGACATTGTTTCCTCTTTTTATCGTAAGTAATATCATGGTAACATTCAAGGTATCTTCGTCGAACACATTTCGTAGTTTTCCGTGGACTGCACTTAAATAGCTGCAAATGCCGTTTAAAAGTTGAAACACAAGGAATGTTTACTTAATAACCTTGGGTTATCATCCGAGGTGAGTAACTGTTCCGTCATCTTCAGCGGAAAGGTGACGAAAGCTTCAAGCATTTTCCAGTCTATTAACAGCTTCCCCTTGAAGCATTGTTTACCTCCTGGTGACAGAGGACGGCTCATTCTAGGCGTCCTGGCGCACAGTGGGAGCTTATCCTGAACTAGCGAAGTTGGCGGTCTCCGTGCATTTGGGGGCTACTGTGGCAGCCTTGGAAAGAGGCGGAGGTCGCAGATTCGAATTCTGCCTCGGGCTTAGCCATGTGCTTTAAAGGCCCAT
Source organism: Schistocerca gregaria (assembly GCF_023897955.1). Classification (NCBI taxonomy): domain Eukaryota; kingdom Metazoa; phylum Arthropoda; class Insecta; order Orthoptera; family Acrididae; genus Schistocerca; species Schistocerca gregaria. The sequence goes on from NC_064922.1 coordinate 624,302,856, forward strand.
TAACACTGTTTGTCTGCAATTGCGATTAGAATGAATGTTACAATTAATTCGATACTGGTGACTTAAGTTCTGACGCAACAAACGTCAATTAAGGAACTCTATGACGCGCCTCAAGCTCAACCACGACTGCTGTAGAAAAAACATATCAAGTAGCACTCGTGGCATCTACATTACAAGACTTCGCAAAAGAAGAAGAATCCAGCCACACGTTTCATTGTCCAAATAAAGTTCTACGTTCAAATGGTTCAAATGGCTCTCAGCACTATGGGAAGTAACATCTGAGGTCATCAGTCCCCTACAACTTAGAACTACTTATGACTAATTAACCTAAGGGCATCAGATACATCCATGCCCGAGGCAGGATTCGAGCCTGCGACCGTAGTGGTCGAGCGGTTCCACACTGAAGCGCCCAGAACCGCTCGGCCACACCGGCCGGGCAATTCTAAGTCAATTCCAACATCTGCTCCACACGAAATGCCCTCTACAGCCATCTATAGCGTTCTGCTTTGCCTAGAAGACTATATGACACATAATATATTCGTTTTTAGTTGGAGTTCAGGTTAACTTTTATGTGTATTTGTCACGTCCGTTTATGGATGCATGAGAAACTAACTTTCTGTTGAATCATCAATTTTCTGATTGGTTTGAAGCGATCCGCGCGTCTTTCTCCGTCGCTGTTGTTCCCCATAGTTTATTCTCTCTTCAGCTCCGTCCAGTAACGTAGAAATTCTTCCCTGATGTCAGAACAGATGTCTTACTAACGGAAAAATTCTTCTGTCAATGTTTTCCACACATTCCTTTCTTCGATGATTCTTGCGAAGAACCTCATTTCTTTTCATATCAGTCTACCTCATTTTCAGAATTATTCTGAAACACTCCACATTCAAAGCTTCGATTCTCATGTTTTCCTGTTTTCTCAAAGTTTACTTCCAAACAGTCAAGTGAGCAATATGTGTATTCTCAGGACATTTTTCCTCACATTATGGCCTGTGACTAGAGTTGCGCTGTAACAAAAGCACGGTTCGGTAATTTTGCTACGCTACACAAGTGACTTACTAAATGGTAGAATTACGGATTGCACTGGTAGAATTGGTAGGGAAAGGTACACAAGCAAATTTGTAAAAGAGAAAATAGGAGCCGACATCTTCTGTTTGTTTTTTCGTGTTTAGTTGTTTGTTTTGCACGTAATTAGGACCGCACATCATTTAGTGATAGTTCATTGTGTGTTTTATGTTTTTACAGAATCCAAATTACGTTTCATAAGTAATAAAAATTAGTTAACCTCGTAGCTTCTGTCCTTTTATGTAACCTAAGGGGTTACTTTTGATGCAATTGCCTTTCGTATACACAAACATAAGAAAACATTGATCAGCCATAACATTGTGACCACTGACCTACTATCGATGTACACATGTGCAGACGACAGCAGCGTCACTTGGCGTGGAATGACTACTAGTCAGACACACGCACGGTACCTCGGCACGAGCGTTTCGGAAACTACATGACTTATCGGGTATTGGAGGAGTGCTGTGCTGAGTGTCTTCAACACATGGCGAAACCAAGATGAAACCACTGCCAGACGTCGTGGGGTTGGGCGGACATCCCTCATGACAGATGTCAGACGTCATATGCCGGGCAGACTGGTAAAAGAGAACAGGCGGTGAACCGGGGAAAGTACAAGTTTTTCTAAATATGCAGTGCCTCCGCCACCGACGACCCAGGCATGTGCCAGTATTAACAGCATGACATTGGTACGTGACTACCAGTACTGGACGTTGCCACAGTGGGAGAGCGTTGCATGCCTGATGAATCCTACTTCATCACGCCAATGGTAGGACTCTAGCGCGTCGTCTTCCAGGGGAACAGCTCCTTGACACCTGTACTGCAGGACAAAGACACGCTGGAGGTGGATCCATTATGCTCTGAGAAACTATGACATGTGCGTCCATGGGTCCAGTGTAGCTCGTGCAAGGCACATGACATAACACAAAAGGAGTATAATACGCAGGTTGCAGGCCACGTGCATCCCTTCATGACGATCATGGTTACTGACGGCAGTGACATTTTCGGCAAGATAATGCGCGATGACACGAGGCCAGGATTGCGACGCAGTGGTTCAAGGAACACAGAGGCGAATTCCAGTTGCTGTGGTAGCCCACCATGTCCCCAGATCTGAAACCCGATCGAACACATCTGAGACGTGAATGAACGTAGCTCATCGCCCCTTCCCCTGAATTTACGGGAATCAGGTGACTGTGTGTGGATATGTGGTGCCAGCTCCCTCCAGCGATCCATCAAGGCCTCGTTGCTTCCATGCCAGGACGTGTATCCGCTATTACAGATGCCAAAGGTTGACATATCAGCTATTAGGTACATGGTCACAATGTTCTGGCTCATCAGTGAACGTATTGTAAATTGTTGTTATTAATACAATGTTCTTCATCATAATCAAAGGCAAGATTTTTTTGCTATGAGTGATAAATGCGGTAGTTGTTTATTAATAATAGAAACATTTTTCATGTAAGTCCGACAAAGTATTGAAATCATGTTTGATATGTTTTTATCCTGTGTTTTTTATTGTAACTTTTTGTTAAGGAAATTACTTTTTTTAGCGCTATAATATAAATCTATATTGTTTTCTTTATTTTTACTACAACATCCCTCTGTTTCACGTTACACATCAAAAATTATCGAATAAATCCTGAATTTGATTTTGACAGTTTCTTTTTTCTCTTGAGTAACAGACGTAAAAAAAATGTGCATTGTGTTATACAGTCATTTATATGTCCTCACTCTGTTTCTAGACAGTTTACCGCTCCCGGGTTGTAGGGGAATCTAGTAAGACACTGTTCTCATATGAAATGGAGGCGATCGTTATGAGGTAGCGCCCAGTAGCTATGCAACACACCTAACATATAGGTAACGTGGGCAGTGCATTAACCTACAAAATTTACTAGGAAATCTACTGTAGTCCATCCTAACCTATGGTAGTCTGTGGTAGCCTACATTAATTTTACTACTCTACCTATGACACAAGTAGATTTCTTTTAGCGAGGAAAATCATCCTTTCCTGTGGTGGTCTGCTTCTCATTTCTTCTTGCTTTGGCTTTCATGGCACCTATGCTATTTATTTCTGACCACTACGTGATTCCGAATTTCGATGTTAAGTTTGTTGATAACCTCATTTGTTCCAGTCCTCATTGTTTCTCTTTTCTTTGGTTTACTGTCAATCCATATTTTGCACTTATTGTACTGTTCATTTCGTTCAACTGGTCCTGCATTTCTAATGACTTTTACTGTTGATACCAATGCCATTAGCGAATCTTATAACTAATATCTTTTCACCGAATATTTTAATACTACTACTGAATACTTCTTTGACAGAAATAAAAGATCCGACAACTGCACTTATTTGTGTGAAAAACATCTTTTTTCAGAAATGATTCTTGCAAATAGTACATGCAAATGAAGAACAGGATTAACTCTTCGTACATTTCGAAAAGGTGTTCAGCACAGCACCACACTGTCGACTGCTAACCAAGAATTGATTATACAAATTTTATCCGCAAATATGTGATTGATTCGAAGATTTTTTGGCTTATAGAGCCCAGTACCATAAAATGGACGATGAATGTTCAGATAATCACATCGAATGTAACTGAAGGAGACTAATAGATACACAAATAAATGATTTATCAGTTACGGTCAGGATAAATATCAGAGGCTGTCTCTAAAATATAGTATGACCGCGCTTTAGAACGATGGATACTTTTACAACTCAGCATCTGTTTAAAGCAAAGAGAGAAAGTACAGCAGGATTTCAAGTTGTCGGCACATTTATTGAACCTGTCATGTCGTTGAAATGTCTTGGAATAATGTAGCGGAGCGATATGTAATAGGAGGAACACATTAAATAATTAAAAGGGAAAACTAATCTACGACTCGATTTTTTTGTTGGGGGCTCCGTTTCTGGGAAAGATTCATTCATACGCAGAGGAAACAGCATAGGCCTGTAAGACCTCATTCTGATATTAACGCTTTAGAGTTGGAGTATTTATACAGTAACCAAACAGCAGGCAACGAACGAACTCGCAGAGGCGCTGCTCGGGTCATTACATGCCAATACAATCCGTACGAAATCGTAACGAATATGGTCAGCGAAATTAAATTAATATCCTTAACAGGAGGGAGGCGTTAGCCTTGAAAGCACTGCCAATTTAAAGCAGATAGTTCTGCTCCATCCGTCATATAGGACAATAAGATCGGAGATATTAGGGCTGTATCGAGGCATGCAGACAGTCACACATCTCTTGTTCTATATGAAAACACATGCCACATGTAAAGGCTTGAATTGCTACGAAGTACCCTCCGACAATGACCTGTTGCGTTTTTCTTCTGTGTTGTAGTTTACTACCACGCGAAGCATATTCAGCTCATACAAAATGAGCGTTCAGAATGAATGTGTGGTACCAGCAACTGGAAAAATCACTTTTCAAGTTAATTTACCACACGTGATGTTCTAAGGAAGGGGAAAAATTGTTATTAGCATACTGGTTCTCCACATTTCCATTTCCTCTGCAGATAGCTGAGAGCAAATATGTATCCTGACAGCACCGTACTCATCTGTCTTTGTTCAGAATTTGCATACTTTCGTTAAGAATGACTCTTACATAGGTACAGTTTTCTTTTGGTCGTAAGAAAGGAAAAAAAAATATTTGGTGCTCAAGGTGACGGATGTCTTCGCGAATTTGGCGACTTGCGCGTTGTGACAGCATGGTGGCATTCTGAACACGTCTCGGCCTTATTCGGCAAGCACTACTTTGTTATTTTCAAGGTGAATTTTAATGGGTTCGTTTAACCGATGATCTCATTCAAGCTCCTCAGGGACGCTATAGACTTCAGATGGACGTCACGTCGTTTGAAGACTGTCTTCACAAGCGACCTTGCACTACATTGTCCGTATTGTGTCATCTAGACCACTTTGAATGCGTATACGCGTTAACGACTGATCCCGTGCGTAAGGTATACTCCGCAACTACTTTAACAAGAGAATAATTAACGTTACTTATTGCGGTGATTTACAAACTATTCAAATGGTGGCTACTGGCTGTCACTAAGGTAAATAATATTTTGTTACCGTGGCAACCCGTATTATACGTAGTCAGGTAAAATACCTGCTCGACACATTTAGCCAGGTATCATAAAACGAGTAAAACCACTTGTCGGGTAAGTTTTGTTTTGGCGACATTTTCCCCTGTACTATAATAGAATACTGCCTACTGCTGCTTACGAAAATATGCTTTTGCCGATATTCAAACTGGACAGATGTATACAGGGTGTTACAAAAAGGTATGGCCAAACTTCCAGGAAACATTCCTCACACACAAAGAAAGAACATATGTTATGTGGGCATGTGTCCGGAAACGCTTACTTTCCATGCTAGAGCTCATTTTATTACTTCTCTTCAAATCACATTAATCATGGAATGGAAACACACAGCAGCAGGACGTACCAGCGTGACTTCAACCACTTTGTTACAGGAAATGTTCAAAATGTCCTCCGTTAGCGAGGATACATGCATCCACCCTCCGTCGCATGGAATCCCTGATGCGCTGATGCAGCTCTGGAGAATGGCGTATTGTATCACAGCCGTCCACAATACGAGCACGAAGAGTCTCTACATTTGGTACCGGGGTTGCGTAGACAAAGAGCTTTCACATGCGCCCATAAATGAAAGTGAAGAGGGTTGAGTTCAGGAGAGCGTGGAGGCCATGGAATTGGTCCGCCTCTACCAATCCATCGGTCACCGAATCTGTAGTTGAGAAGCGTAAGCACTTCGACTGAAATGTGTAGGAGCTCCATCGTGCATGAGCCACATGTTGTGTCGTACTTGTAAAGGCACATGTTCTAGCAGCACAGGTAGAGCATCCCGTATGAAATCATGATAACGTGCTCCATTGAGCGTAGGTGTAACGAAACTAAAATGAGGTCTAACATGGAAATTAAGCGTTTCCGGACACATGTCCACATAACATCTTCTCTTTATTTGTGTGTGAGGAATGTTTCCTGAAAGTTTGCCCGTACCTTTTTGTAACACCCTGTATATGAGGGCGTGCTGAGAAGTAATGCCTCAAAATTTTTATGCGAAAACTCTTAAGGCTTTGTAAATAAAACAAACGTTATTAATATCCTACATATTTATTCTTCATGTCTGTGTATGTGCAGCTTCTGGCGCTAATGGCTCCGAATTGTAGCATGTAACTGGCTGTAACATAACCAAGTCGGTGCATGAGAAACAGCGTGCTGTAATCGAGTTTCAGATTCGAAAAGTTCGTCCAGACATGGAGCAGCCTGACCTTCAGTATGACAATATTAAGCGTACGGTTGCTGCAATCCGATGTCTTAGGTTAAGGTCACAGATCGCGCTCCATACGATCCCGACCTAGACCCATCCGATTTTCATCTATTTCCAAAATTCCTTCGGGGACTTCACTCCAACAGTGACAAAGCAGAGATGAGGGCGTAGCTTCGTCAACGGAGTAAAAACATTCTACAGTGACGGTTAGAACAAAGGGTCCCTCGCTGGGAGAAATATGTTCCTCGACAGGGCGAATAGGTTGAGAAATAAATATGTAGACACGGAGAGTAGAGACGCAGAATGTTAGTAACGTTTTTCTTTATTTAGAAAGGGTTAAGAATTTTGAGATAAAAAGTTCGAAGGCATTGCTTTTCAGCCCACCCTCGTATGACTGGCGCAAGTCGAGGTGCTGTAGTGAGTTTAACATTCGGATCATTGACCACGCCGATAGAAATCTGGCTAATGCTACTGACGCAACTTTGGTTTAATTATCCAGTGCCCCAATTCAATTTGTGTTAAGTTTTTGGTTATTAGTACGAGCATAGTTGGCTATTACTGTATTAGTTAACTTTTTGAACTGTTGCTTGTCGCGTTGCCCTATATCGTCTTGTCCTATGTATTTTCATTTCTTTAAACTGAGGTTTCTAGTCGCAGCGAAATTTAAGCTATTGTCTTTATTATGAGTTGCAGAACATGGTGACAAACGTACGTTCGTCAGTGTGATATTAGTACCAAATCGGTTAAGGAAACGTGTCACTACCCGTAGGGTTAGTGCGGAAATTTAAGTAATCTGAAAGAGTGAGAGTTTGGTTACGTTACAGTTGCCTTAAATCAAACAAATTAAAATTTGAACAAAATATAAAATGCACTTCAAGATGAGAGGGAACAATAAAGCTGCAGAGCGTTGTGTGGTGCCAATGTCTCGGTCTCCCAAACTGTTGCAACAGTGGAGCTGCAGGTCTGCTCCAAACGTAAGGCGAATGCTGGCACAACTATTTTGCACAAAATCATTCCTGAGTTTGGCAAAATGGACGGGCCATTGAATGTAGTGTCGTGGAATTGTTGCGACAGACAACGGGCGACAAAAATATCTGCAGTATTACGTTACAGCTGACCAGTAAATACATCACTTGCCAACGCCACATGTACATGATGACTATGAGAAGAGCACCATTAACTAAGATTTTAACTCACTCTGTCGTCCACTACGCCACTTGCACTTCACGAGATTCTATTGTCATAACCGACATGCCTGTTGAAACGAGAGTTCCACCTGGACAGCTGAAAGTAGGAAAAATTACTTATATTGATCTACAGTCAGGATTCTCAGTCCATTCATGAATGTGTGCATGTTTAGCGAGGTTTCCGTTACATTAAGCGCACATTTGTATGCTGTCCATATTACAAGCGGATGATGGAGGTTGTATGTTGTAAGCTATTTCCGGTTTCCGATATCCAAATTCCCTTACTGGACACGGCCGACAGTGTGACATTTGTACGCAAATGACGCTGACATCTTTCAGTTCGACTTTCAGTTGCCGACGTTAATGTAAATTTTTCATCATTTGATTTGATACGTAGTTTTTGGGATTTATTTGTACCTAAAGATGGAAAGACTCGACTCGCTTCGCAGTTTCGTGAGACTGGTTTGGAGAACAGCTATCTTGCAGACACGAAAACCGTGAGCCGTCTGTTAGGGAGAGGACCCGATTCGGCGTGGTCTGATCCTCCCGCTGGTGCAACTGCGTTCACCTCACAACAATCCTGTATTTGAAACAGAAAACGAAAGAAAGTCGCCACTAGCGTAGTAAGGAATCATTCTGTTAGCAATGTCAATATTGGAACCAGCTTATGAGAGAAATGACTGTTTAACACATTTCAGATATCATCAGGAACTGGAGTAGATTTCGAGTATTTTGTACCAATGATTGGTCCCAAAGTCGAGAAAAATGGATTCGAAGCTGACAGAAGCAATACCTTCCGAGGAAGGCTTGCAAAATAGCATTCGGGTTGATTCTGTGGTCTAAAATGTCGAAGTATTTGTTTGCGAAGTGTTTCAATTGCTAAACGTTCTCGCAACCTATAAAGAAGGTTAGTTTTCATGAATATCAACTCTAATAAAAAATTAGTAAGTATTAAAAAATACTAGTACATACACAATATTAAATTTGCACAACATATTCAATGATCCTGGTTTTATTCTCTCTCGAACATTCGCTTCTTTATGACCCCAACAGTTCTGAGTTATTATTTCAGGGACTCATTGCTGGAGGATCATGCTGATTTCCTTCCAACCATCCAACTTTTTTGTGCGAATGTCATGGGCTTTTTGCTTGGGATCCTACAAAAGCATATAGCTAGTGTAAAACTCAACGAAGCAGATGCTTTCCTCCTGGTTAATTATCTCGGGCGCAAAAGGGAACGATGCTTACACTACGAAAAACACTTTCAGTATTTGGCTGGCAAGGGGAGGAGAGGTGGTCGCGTGAAGTTCCTGAGCATGAGGCTTTGCGCCAATATTCTGGTCCAAATACCGTACTTCCCGCATTGTCTCATGAAGTGATCCCTCCGTCTGGTTGGGTTGCTAAGCTTGGCAGACCCTTTGGTGCTACTTGCGAGGAGTAGGTTATGTGCTGGCACTTCTGAATATCATGTCTTCCCTTCTCTAATAGTCATCACACAACACAAACATTACACCACACACACACAGCCGGCCGGTGTGACCGAGCGGTTCGAGGTGTTTCAGTCTGGAACCGCGCGGCCGCTACGGTCGCAGGTTGGAATCCTGCCTCGGGCATGGATGTGTGTGATGTCCATAGGTTGGTTAAGTTTAAGTAGTTCTAACTTCTAGGGGACTGATGACCTGTGATGTTAAGTCCCATAGTGCTCAGAGCCATTTGAACCATTCTGAACCACACACACACACACACACACACACAGTGGACACGGTTGCGTGAAGCTGTTTCGCGCAGTGTAAATGTGCCTTAACTGCTGTTGGGTAGGACTCCTACATTCGCTTCTTAGCACCTATTTTACTGTCTTTTGTTCTTACACTGCAGCAACATTCCCTGCTCGACTCTAACTGGCAATTACTGAGTAATTTTCTAAGTAGTTTATATATACAGGGTGTCAGGCGTACAGTTGCTGATATTTTTGTTGATGACCGAGAGCAGTGTATTGAACAACATTATTACATCTGTATTTACTTTATTTTCAGATTGACAATTACAGCCTTCGTGAATGGTATGATTTTACATTTGTTAGCATCTCGAAGTACGAAGCGAGTATAATTAAAGTGCAGCTACTGACGGAGGTCCTGTGTGCGCTGTAATTATCGTATGGCAGCGAAACTTGGGCTCCGAAAGCCCATATTCACTATGTTTCGTTCAATGGTTCACACGCTGACACTTGTTAATGGCTCAGCATTGAAATCTGCAGCAATTTGTGGAAGGGTTGCACTTCTGTGACGTTGAGCGATTCTCTTCAGTCGTCGTGGTCCCGTTCTTGCAGGATCTTTTCCCTATGTCGGACATTCGATGCCTTACCGGATTCCCGATATTCAAGATACACTCGCGAAATGGTCGTACGGGAAAATCCCCACTTCATCGCTACCTTGGAGATGCTATGTCCCATCTCTCGTGCGCCGACGTTCAGACTCCGTTAAATCTTGTTAACCTGCCATTGTAGCAGCAGTAACCTATCTAACAACTGCTCCACATAGTTGTCTTCTATAGGCACTGCCGACCACAGCGCCGTTTCCTGCCTGTTTACCTATCTCTGTGTTTGAATGCGCATGCCTATACCAGTTTCTTTGGGGCTTCAGTGTATTTATTATCTGTTGTTGTTGTTGTTGTGGTCTTCAGTCCTGAGACTGGTTTGATGCAGCTCTCCATGCTACTCTATCCTGTGCAAGCTTCTTCATCTCCTAGTACTTACTGCAACCTACGTCCTTCTTAATCTGCTTAGTGTATTCATCTCTTGGTCTCCCTCTATGATTTTTTACCCTCCACGCTGCCCTCCAATGCAAAATTTGTGATCTCTTGATGCCTCAGAACATGTCCTACCAACCGGTCCCTTCTTCTTGTCAAGTTGTGCCACAAATTCCTCTTCTCCCCAATTGTATTCAATACCTCCTCATTAGTTATGTGATCTACCCAGCTAATCTTCAGCATTCTTCTGTAGCACCACATTTCGAATGCTTCTATTCCCTTCCTGTCCAAACTATTTATCGTCCATGTTTCACTTGCATAGATGCCTACACTTTCAGAAACGTCTTCCTGACACTTAAATCTATACTCGATGTTAACAAATTTCTCTTCTTCAGAAACGCTTTTCTTGCCATTGCCAGTCTACATTTTATATCCTCTCTACTTCGACCATGATCAGTTATTTTGTTCCCTAAATAGCAAAACTCCTTCACTACTTTAAGTGTCTCCTTTCCTAATCTAATTCCCTCAGCATCACCCAACTTAATTCGACTACATTCCATTATCCTAGTTTTGCTTTTGTTGATGTACTTCTTATATCCTCCTTTCAAGACACTGTCCATCCCATTCAACTGCTCTTCCAAGTCATTTGCTGTCTCTGACAGAATTACAATGTCATCGGTGAACCTCCATAGTTTTTAATACCTACTCCGAATTTTTCTTTTGTTTCCATCACTGCTTTGTCAATATACAGATTGAATAACATCGGGGGGAGGCTACAACCCTGTCTCACTCCCTTCCCAACCGCTGCTTCCCTTTCATGTCCCTCGACTCTTATAACTGCCATCTGTTTTCTGTACAAATTGTAAATAGCCTTTCGCTCCCTGTATTTTACCCCTGCCACCTATAGAATTTGAAAGAGATGATATGTGCCATCTCTTGTGCACCGACTATAAGACCACGTTCAGACTCACTTCAATCTTAAATCTGCCATTGTAGCAGCAGTAACCGATCTTACAGCTGCATCAGACACTTGTTGTCTTATATAGGCGTTGCCGACCACAGCACCGTTTCCTGCCTGTTTACCTATCTCTGTGTTTGAATGCGCATGCCTATACCAGTTTCTTTGGAGCTTCAGTGTATTTATTATCTATGGCTCGTTATTATGCAACATTATTCATAATTAAATTATTTAGAAATTGCAGTACTGTACTTTAAGATATTTGTAGTCTTTTATAGTCCATTGTAGATACTTAATGGAATTGTGAACGCCTGAAAATGACCTAAGCGCAGATAACGATGGTGGAAATGTTTTGTGGCAGATGAAGTTGGACAAGGCAAGATTTGTTTCGTCCACGTGTGATGGGGTCATCGCTCCCGTTGTGCATCGCTGCGGCGGTTCGTCCTTGAGGCGCATCCCTCGAGATGACGCGAGGAGGAAGCGGCTTGTGAGGAAGACACCGGGCCGGACAGGGGACCGTTACCGGGCACTGAGCGGGCGCATTCCGGCCGCCAAGTGGGACAGCGCTGCCGGGGAGCGCTGCCGCATTCCTGCAGAAGTAGGGCGCGCCACCCCGGCCGGGGCCCAAAGGCTTGTGAGCGGCGCACGCCTCTGGCGGCCACACGGGAAGTTCGACCTTCATTCCTTCTTCATTTCATCTTTTCTTAGTCTCTTCCTGTTAATCTGCAGCAATGGTTCCCAACTTTTCTGACACCATTGCCCGTGAGTGCAACTAGAAATTAGCTACTCCTCCTCCTTCTCCCTCCGTCCGAGTACTCTTCTACGCTCCCTCCGATAACCAAGAAGTTTAGTTCCTCTCCCCCTCCCCCTTAAATCAACCATCCCTCCCACACCTCACACCGTCGTCAACATTAGCACATTGATTGACGAAAAATAAATGATAATTTCTCTGTATGTCCATTTTTTCAAAGATGGTCGCGGGACTCAGGTTTTCGACACAGGATGTCAAATTAAACACCTTTCAGCCGTCTGGTTTTCAAACTTATTTTATTTGGTTACCAGTTACGGCGATTACTACGCCATCTTCAGGCCTCTGACCGACGTGTAGGAAGATTCCACCGCGGTTCTCATCTAAACAGGAGCCAGCAATACTGGCATTAGTAGATCTCTGCTTGATATAGCAGAACCGAGGTGGGCTCTTCCTGTACGTCGGTCAGGGGCCTGAAGATGGCATAGTAAATCGACGAAACTGGCAGCCAAATAAAACAAGTTTGAAACTCGATGACTGAAAGGTGTTTGATCTGACATCAAGTTTAGTTTCCGAGGGTGTTTCATTGTATCACGAATTCATGTTAAGGACAAACTTAGAACTACTTCGTTGTAAGAATATAATTTATAGAACGATGAAGCAATTTTCGAAAATTCACGTGTGCTTTCTACAATTCAACAGAAGGGTAAGCTGACTGGCCACATTGATGCTAGATGCACGTTACAAAACACACTTCCCCTGCAACTCTTCTGTCCCTTTTGACACAGACACACACACACACACACACACACACAGAGAGAGAGAGAGAGAGAGAGAGAGAGAGAGAGAGAGAGACCCAGCACCCTAATCCAAAATCAACCAAATTACAATGTGTACTCTCTAAATAGGCCTACTGATTGTAAATAACTTGATTGCTGGACTTCTTACCTCTGAACTAGAAGACTTCCGGCAGCAATGCTTTGGGTCTGATAATAACAGCAGTACTACTAATGATAACTATAACCATAACAGACTGTAGGTCCTATAGCAGTATGGCAGCCATTAAATAATTACTGTTTCTTTCTGGTCTCAATTAGTTCATTTATTGTTGGGAAGTGAATAATGGAGTAACTCCCAGAAGGCATTTTCATATGTAATCCATATGTTGCAGTCTTGCTTTCCTGGATGTGCAGTACGAAGCGCAAAGTATGTGTGTAGTGGGTTGCCGATTTGAGGAAAATAACTTTGTTTTTACCTCTCAGAAAATTACCCTGAGATGGTAATCGCTAGTCTACATCTCCATCTACATGACTACACTGCAGTTCACACCTTAGTGTCTGGCAGAGGACTCATCGAACCATCTTCAGACTATTTCTCTGCCACTCCGCTCTCGAACAGCACGTGGGAAAAAGGTACACTTAAATCTTTCCGTACGAGCTCTCATTTCTCTTACGTTATTACGATGATCACGTTTCCCATTTTTCTCATTCAGACGAGGATGTTGGTGATTACAGTTTCGTGAAAAGATCTCGCCGCAACGAAGAACACCTTTGTTTTAATGGATGTTACCCCAACATGCTTACCATATCCGTAACAGTCTCTCTTCGTGATAGTACAAAACGACTTGCGTTCTTTGAACTTCTCTGTCAATTCTATCGGCAAGGATCCGAGACCGCACTGGAAAACTGTAGTAGAGGACGGACAAGTGTAGTGTGGCAGTCTCTTTAGTAGACCTATTGCATCTTCGTACGTGTTCTGGGGATGAAACGCAGTCTTTTGTTTGCCTGACCCCAGTTTAAGTCGTTCGTAATTTTAATGTCTAGATACTGAATTCGGCTGACATCTTTTAGATTTTTGTGATTTGTCGTGTAACCGAAATGCAACAGATTTTTTTTTTAGTACTCATGGGGATAGCCTCACTCTTTTATTTATTTACAGTCAGTTCTTCTGATGACTGTGCTTCATGATATACGACAGCATCATCTGCAAACAATCTAAGAGAGCTGCTCGGATTGTCTCCCAAATCGTTTGTAAAGATTAGGAACACCAGAGGGCTTCCAACAGTTAGGAAACACCAGGTATCCTTGTGTTTTATTCGATGACCCTCCGTCGATTACCGTATACTGCGAGCTTCCCTGCAGGATATCAAGAATCCTGAGGTGATACTCCATAGGCACGCAATTTGATTACAAGTCTCTTGAGAGAAATGGTATGAAAAGCCCTCTGTAAATCTAAAAATATGGACTCAATTTGAGATCCCCTGTCGTGAGCACTCAATACTTCGTGCGATTAAAGAGATGGTCTTGTTTCACAATTGAATGTTATTTTTAGACTCCAGACTTTCTGGCGCGGATCTTCCGGCGAACGAGCGATTGTATATAATTGTTAAGTATGGAGCTAGTGCATGAGTATTCTCTGAAAGGAACGTAATTAGTATACTTTATTGCCTTTATTGATTTAACCTTCTCCGCTACACTGTGAGTAATTGCTTTTCAGTTATTCATTTTGGCGGCTTTTTCAGGTTCAAATTCAGGAAAATTTCCTTCGTCTCCTTTGGCTAATGAACTGAGGAAAACTATGTCTAGTAACTCCGCTTTAGTGACTCTGTTTACGGTAGTATTGCGGTTGGCACCATGTAGTGCATGTATTGGTTGTGTCTTGCTGTTATTGTACTTTACACACCAGCAGAATCTCATTTAATTTCCTGCCACATATAGAGACAGAGTTTCGTTCTGGAAGCTATTAACAGCATCTCACAATAACTTTCGCTATATGTTTCGGGTGTGTAAAACTTCCTCAATCTTGCACATTTTGTTTCCTCGGTAATGTGTATAAACGATTTAGGACACAATTTGAGCAGCCCTCTGGGATAGTTTGCAGATGATTTTGTCGTTTAACCCCTAGACAAGTGCCGCACGGGGTAGCCGAGCAGTCTGAGGCGCCTTGTCAGAGGATCGAATCCTCCCTCGGGCGAGGGTGTGTGCATTGTCCTTAGCGTAAGTTAGTTTAAGTTAGATTAAGTAGTGCGTAAGCTTAGGGACCGATGACCTCAGCAGTTTGGTCCCGTAAGACCTTACCACAATTTTCCAATATCCTTTGACAAGCCACTAAAAAACGAATTATAAAATGCTTTATTAACATATGCGCCTGATGTGATAAGTGGCAATTGACCCTGTACAATAAAACGTTGAAATCCTCCACTTGAATAAATCCGTTACATTTCAGTTATACAATTAGTCATACAAATTTAGACGTTATTGGTTCAACTTAATACCTATGGATTACAATTACGAGGAATTTAAATTGGAACCATCAAAAAGCAAAATGTTATAGAGAAGGAAAGCCAAGGACTTCGTTTTGTTGGCAGAACACATAGACAGCGCAATATATTTCCTAAGGAGACTGCCTTCACTGCTGTGCGGTATGGCATCCTTGCAGCATAGAGCTGACAGAGGACGACGAAAACTTCAAATAAGGGCAGATCGTTTTGTGTTATAGCAAAATAGGAGGCAGACTGTAATGGATGTGATAAGCGAGCTGTTCGGCAACCATTAAAACAAAGGCGTTTTTCGTTGCAGCGAGATGTTATCACGAATTTAAAATCACTAACTTTCCCCTCCTATTGGTAAAATATTTTTGAGTCCCACCTGCTTATGGAGATACTATAACGAAATTAAAATCACTAACTTTCCCCTCATATTGGTAAAATATTTTTGACTTTCACTTCCCTAAGGAGTGTTTCTGTGAATCAACTGTCAATCACTTAAGTGTGAATAGCAAGGTACTCATGTCGATGTTGATGTAGTCACCATATAATGTCCTGTAGAGGATGACACAGTGAATCCTCGTAATAAAAATATATATATATATATATATATATATATATATATATATATATATATATATATATATAATGCAGCTCTAAATTCATGCACCTGACCAGTACCCTGAACAAAAACTATCAGCCGAAGGCCAACATAATCAAGTGTAACGTAACATTTTAGCTTTTCGCGGCAAATATACTGGACACGTTGCTCTCATCTCTAGCTACAGACAAACATCGTGTAGAGTTCCGAAGTAATTTAGTGATGAATATGTTTCAGAAGTTTAAATGTTCACTTATTTTCCAACAAAAAAAATGGTTCAAATGGCTCTAAGCACTATGGGACTTAACATCTATGTTCATCAGTCCCCTACTTAAACCTAACTAACCTAAGGACATCACTCAACACCCAGTCATCACGAGGCAGAGATATTTTCCAGCAGTCTTCATCAACGACCACTCTGAGACGTGGGGCACTGTCCTGGTGGAACACGTATACAAGCACATATGCAATGAATGGTCAAAATTTGTGGGAGACTGCATCGTCTTCAGCTGCCGAAGTCTTTAAAGTGCATTTCTTTCCGTAAAGTCCTGGCTGAAATCGGCTAGTACGACACACATTCAGATCGAAGGCGATGTCTCAAGTATATCGCCGCTCGTTGCGTATGGCTCTGCCGAGGTGACGGGACATCCGTTCCTCAGACACAGATGCATCCTCGACCCTGCTGATCTTGTGAAATCTCCAGTATGCTGTGATCCGTACGTCTTGCACCAAACCGAGGAAGGTGGTGCAGTGGATAGCACACTGGACTCACAGCGAAGGTTCAATCCCGCGTCCAGTCATCCTGATTTAGGTTTTTCGTGATTTCCCTAAATCGCTAGAGGCAAATGCCGGATGGTTCCTTTGACGGGGCACGGCCGACTTCCTTCTCCATCCTTCCCTAATCCAATGAGACCCATGACCTCGCTGTTTGGTCTCTTCCCCGAAATAAATCCAACCCAATCTTGCACCAGTGAAATGGATCAACTCGAGTTCTGCCATGTTTACTGTACTCCTGTGAGCGAAACGCTGCTGTGATGTGTCTTCAGACTGTACGAAGCACCTAGCCGTAAAAGACTGTCCGGTCATATGAATGATTCTCAATTGAGAATCCATGGCGCCGAAGGCCCGATCGACGTGCCCCCACAGAATTTCAGTTGGCCTTAAAATCCGGGGAGCTTTGTGGCGAGAGGAGCACGGTTAAGTCGTCCAGGTGCTGTTAGAATCACGCACGTACACTGCGAATTGTGTGACACGTTGCTTTGGTCTGCTGGAAGATGTTATCGTGGCGAGGAAACACAATTTGCGTATAGAGGTCGCCATGGTCCCCAAGAATAGATGCATATCTGTGTTGGTCTATTGTGCCTTAGAATGATGTAATCCAGGCAATGCCACGGAAACATTCCATAACGATCCCTCTTCCAATCTGGACCCTTCCGACGATTTACAAATATGGTAGTTTATAATATTAGAGGCCAAGATCGCTTGATGTGGAACAGTTTACTTCATGACCAGTTTCGACACTAACTAGCTGTCATCCTCAACTTCTTAGTCTCTGAGAAATGTCTCGTCGATGTACTGAGTTCATGCTCCAGTTATAATAAGATGGCCCCAAACTGGTTTATAAAGTAGTTAAAGCTTGTTAATATAATATCCACAGCATCAATAAGGAGTACAGGACCAAAAACAGGCACATAATTAGAGATGATGCGTCGACTCATCTCTGCAGCCGTCGTTCACCACTGTTATCTACGGAGGTACGGAATAAAAAAGGAAGATGGCGCTGCAGACTTGAGCTGTACGTTGCTTTGAAGCCGGCGATACCCCGTTGGATGTCCCACGTTATTAGCAGTCTACTGTTTACCGTGGCTTCATTTTCTGTTGCGTGCATGCACCAGCTGTTTCTGATAGTAAATATTACAGTGCTTTCACGAATAATGGTGAGTCAAGAAGTCATTTTCAGACGTCTTTTTCGACTTAAATGAATATTTGATCCAGTAACGCGATACATTTAGTCTCATAAAGGTAAGTTTATTTTTGTTATACGTTTAGAATAACAAGGAAATAAGAATGCTATGTGAGAAGGCTGCTTTCTTAACCCAGCATTCTCCTTAGTAAGGGACTGACGAAACTGGTATTCGGTCTTCTCGAGAATACAGTGAACATTTGATGTATTTGGCCGGTTTCGAATGTTTCCTTCTCATATCGTTCACCCAGAGTGCTTTCTGAGTTGAACTGATAGGAAACATAAAGCTGAATGATAGAGATAAAACCGCCACTGTAAAAGTAATCAACGCAACTAAAATGCATGTTTATAACAGACAATATAGCTCGAACGAGTCCAGTTAAGAATGAAATGTAATTATATTGCTCTCCAGACTGTAGATAGAATGTTTAATATATCAGTAAATGACGCAAGCTGACAGTTTTATCAAAACACTTCCATCAGAAGCTAACGTATGGGTCAACAAACCTGGTGTGACGTCATGACATTTACCCCAGTCATACTTCAATGGTCCCACTACACGTTGCAGATACCTATAGAAACGTCAGAGAAAATGAACCTGATGACTAGTAGGAGGGTCATCCGGCAGCACATCCGGCATATATGTTAAAATATCACATTTTAATCCTGCTTACATGAGATACGTGAATGATGCCGCAGGATATTTGTGCAGTGTGCTGTGAGATAGGATTCTTCGAAAAATGTTATAAATTGCAACCGCGAAGAGTGTTCCCAAATGAAACATAATGTATAAAATAGAAAAAAACAGCCGTATTTGATGACCAACCACACCGCAACCTGTCATCTAGCAATATTCATCTGGTGAGTGTTAATATACAGCGTCCAAATATGCATCTGATGAAAGCAAGTAACAAGGACGTTTTGTGGGAGAACCACAACGTACACCCATGCTCATAAATTAAGGATAAAGCTGATACATGGCGAAACAACGCCCTGGTATGCGGTTTGCGGGTTTAAATCACCCCAGGGGATGACCATGCGGTGCATTTGACCTGCGGTCATCGCACGGTGGCGCTGGCAGCAGGCCACATACGCAGAGGTGTGTTAGTGCTTGTCAGAGTACGTTGCAGCGAGTAAGTGTGCAGACGTTTTCAGACGTGCTAATGATGACTGTGTGTTGAAAATGGCTAAAGAACACATATGGATGACGTTATGAGGGGTAGAATACTAGAGCAACTAGAGGCTAGTCAAACAGAGCAGGTCGCAGCACGGGCCCTCCGTGTGCCACAAAGTGTAATCTCAAGACTGTGCAACGATTCCAGCAGACAGGAAACGTGTCCATGTGCTACAGTACGAGACGTCCACAGTGTACAACACCACAAGAAGACCGCTATCTCACCATCAGTGCCCGCAGACGGCCACTGCAGGTAGCCTTGCTCGGGACCCTACCGCAGCCACTGGGACAGTTGTCACCAGACACACAGTCTACAGACGACTGAACAGACATGGTTTACTCGCCCGGAGACCAGCAAGGTGCATTCCCTTTGACCCCTGGCCACAGGAGAGCCCGTAAAGCGTGGTGTCAAGAACACAGTACTTGGTCACTGGAACAGTGGTCCCACGTTATGTTCACGGGCGAGTCCAGGTATAGTCTGAACAATGATTCTCGCCGGGTTTTCATCTAGCGTGAACTAGGAACCAGATACCAACCCCTTAATGTCCTTGAAAGTGAGCTGCATGGAGGTCGTGGTTTGATGGGGAAGGATTATGATTGGTGCACGTACACCCATACATGTCTTTGACAGAGGAACTGTAACAGTCAGGTGTATTGGGACTTCATTTTGCACCAGTATCCCCCCCTTTTCAGGGATGATCCTCCTGATGGATGACAACGCAGGGCCCCACCGAGCTGCCATCGTGGAGGAGTACCTTGAAACAGAAGATATCAGGCGAATGGAGTGACCTGCCTGTTCTCCAGATGTAAACCCCATCGAGCACGTCTGGGATGCTCTCGGTCCACGTATCGCTGCACGTCTTCATAGCCCTTGGACACTTAAGGAGTTCCGACAGGTACTGGTGCAAGAATGGGAGGCTATACCCCAGCAGCTGCTCGACCACCTGATCCAGAGAATGCTAACCCGTTGTGCGACCTTTCTACGTGAGCATGGTGATCATACCTCATATTGACGTCGCGGTACATGCGCAGGAAACTGGAGTTATGTAGCACCTGTGTTTCGTGATGGTATTCTCAACTTATCACCAACACCTTGGACTTAATAGATCTGTGCCGTTTGTGTTCCCCATGTGCCTATGCCATTAGCGCCAGTTTTGTGTAGTGCCACGTTAATTGTCCTTAAATTATAAGAATGAGTGTTGTATAATTCATCCATGACGGTGATCCGTTATATACCTTTCCCCCGACAGATTATTGCCGTTCGGTACCAACACAGTGTCACAATTTTGGAAGAGATACGAAAGATTCCAGGAAGATCTGCAGCGTTCATCTCTGTGGAATTACTTCATTGCATTATATTTTGCAACAAATGTAACCATCTTCTAATTGACTGTCACCTCATGACAGAAGCAATGAATTTTGGTACGATCCACCTGATTCTCTATTACAGTGACCGTCCAATGATATGAAATAATTAAGCTTGCGATTACCCTGCCAATACTGTGATTTGTCACTGAATGTCTGATTGTTAACAGTATCGGTGTACATCTCAATACAAATCAATCGTGTTACTATATAGCAATTTTTATACTAGTTTTATAAAGTTTTCTGTATCTTTCTACGTTGCGATCTTGACCTCTAAATCTTTATTACAAGTAACTTCACCATAAACTTAACTGCAGTCAGGAGTTGTGGTATTAACAATTTGTAGGAGTTGGGAATACTTCTGTACAATGAAACGCAGATTTTTTGTAAAATCTTTATTAGTGTAGATCACTCACATGAATATATTTCTATAATTTTGGTAAAATGTTTTGCAGATTCCATCAATGTTGAACGCAATTCCTGTCTTACAACCCTCTACTTCAGTATCTTCCAGATCTGTAAACGACAGGAAACGGTCGAAACTAGGTATCTATTTTTCTGTGTGCGATCATGGTTAGTAAGGATTTCACCCACAAAAATCGACGTTCACTGTATAACAGATCGCTGTCTGTACACTTTGGCAGAAGTTCGGCAGCCTACTTTTCCTAGTAACAATTTTTTATATCTCTATGATGTAATTGCTTGGCCCCATTGCATCATTGTCTCGTCTGGTTCAAAATGGTTCAAATGGCTCTGAGCACTATGGGACTTAACTGCTGTGGTCATGAGTCCCCTAGAACTTAGAACTACTTAAACCTAACTAACCTAAGGACATCACATACATCCATGCCCGAGGCAGGATTCGAACCTGCGACCATAGCGGACACGCAGTTCCAAACTGTAGCGCCTAGAACTGCTCGGCCACTTCGGCCGGCTCATTGTCTCGTCTGTCTCTGTTTTTATTAAGGTCCTTACAAAAAATATTTCAAATCCATCCAACTCGAGATTCGAGATGTTATGGTCTCATACCCTCCATCTAAATCACAATCATTTGTAGAATTTTATTTTCTGCATTATAAAGGTCAATATTAACATAAAAAGTAGTGATGCTGTCATTAACAGCAATATACCAGCAGATAAATGTAGCAATCTTAAGATGTGCTGATCCCTCTCTCCTCGTAATTAATTACGATACAATAAATGTAATACTATTTTCTCCATATTGGATCTTGTTGAACCCTGCTACCGTTAAAGAGTTTGTAGAAGAATGCAACCAGCCACAAATATTTTTGAAAAAGTTTTGTTTTTACAATTACAGTAACGTATTGGTCAGCGACATTCCGTCCTCTCTTACTATATTCAATTCGATGGTTTTTTTTTTTTAGGATGTTAACAAAAATAGTGAATGTGAAGCACATGTTGAAGGCTGCCAATTCCATGAGGAATGTTGTGAATTTTTTGCGAGCCACAGTGACTCTTTATGAAATGTGTACTGTTTGCACTGCAGTAGTTTGTGTATGGTTCTGCGAAAGCATAAGAACCAAAGAAAGACGAAATGCTGTATCCTGGAAAGTAGTGTAAGAGCGAATGGCATGTTGCTGACGAATAAAATATTTTAATTGGAAAGTAAGTCATCTTAAGATTTACATTATTGTTTGGAGCCTGTTATGGCATTGAAATAACGCTTTTTAAAAGTGTTTGAATCGAGTTGCGTTATTCATCAACAAATGTAATACTGACTGGGATCATCACAAACACACTACACGACAGAAAAAGAGAAGCACTCTCGCGGGGTGCAGAAAAAGTAATGAAACGTGGCGGGTTGAGGTGGAATTTAACGTTATTTCAGTCATAACTAGATCGAGCCCAATTTACTGAGAACCTGGGTGGTGTGAATACACCCTTGAGTATGGGTTACACTCTCATGAACAGAATTGCTGAGGCTCTCCATGCATACATAAAATCATATCTGTATGAGACCAGTAAAGTTTCTGAAATTGTCTCATTTCATTTGTATAAGTCATTTCATTTGCGTAAGTACCTGTTCCTGAGTTTCAGGCTGGATCCTCCACTTAACGCTCGATGCTGAGTTGCTGTTCCAGAACATGGAGAGCCTCGGCAATTCTATTCGTGTGTGAGGGGGAATTTAAAGTAGACTGAGGCGTCAGTGAAAATTAAGATCGAAGAGGAAGGCGTGCCAGGGTAATCCGTGCAGGGATGTAAACCACCGTGCCTAGGTGGCTTAGTGGCAGTCTGCTTTCACAGCCGTGCAGTGCGGACGTGCTGTTTCGTTCCGTCTGCGAAGCGCTCACGCTCGTTGTTGTTTACTTTTCAACGGCCGTCCCTTAGTTGCGGTAGAACCATGGCCAACAGTTTCAGACAATCAACACTACGATTCAGCTTCTGCACGACTACACACAATGAAAGGCCTTGGAGGTGGAACTCTTTCTACGAGACGTTGCTGAAATCCCAGCTTCTGACATCTTGGGCATCCATTTGTCCATATTAAGCAGTACGGTGTAGATCAAAGTCGTCAGTGACTGAGTGTGCGAAAGAATACTTCGTGACTCCAAACACGGACTACACTTTTGCCACGGAAATGTCGGTGCCGTGGGGAATGTTGGGAATGCGCACCATACGTGTTTTCGAATTTCCGTTCGAGCTCCCGGCGGAAGACGTTACCGCGGCTTTCCGCTCCTATGGCACACTGTACATGGCCACACTGCCGAGCGGTGGGTGCAATTCAAACGTATTCTGTTCTTAACAGTGTACGACAGATCACCATCGATCCTTATCGCCACGTGACATCTTACCTGCAAATCAGCGTTTGATGGCCAACCCAAGACCTGTTCCGGGTGGGGCATAGATAGCCACCTCAGGTCTGAGTGTCTTCAGCGACGAATCACCCAGTTGCCAGCCGCTACGGTGGCGCCTCCGACGACGGTTTTACCGATCACCTACACATCGGCGCTCTTTTCTCCTGCCACCGGCCACCGTCCGTCGGTTCATGTACCAGTGACCCTTCCTGCTGCTACGCGTACAGTCGGGGTCGACGCGTCGCGCTCACAACCTGACGCTACTCCGGTGCCTCTACCAACAGCGACGACTTCCGATCTCCACCCGACCGGCGATATGAACGCCCCTTCACTTATCGATCCCGCGATGGCCTTCCTCTCAGAACACCGCGACCCCCTTCCGTCTTCCGATACAGAGGGACGAACACGCAAACAGCGTTCACCTAAAATGTGCAAGAGGAGGCGACGTACTGTCTCGGAACGAGACAGTTCAATTCTCCCAGAGGCTCCAGAGACCGTCCGGCCAGACGAGGTCTCGGAGAAACCGCACGACGACACGAATGACGACAACATGACGCCGGCTGTTGCTGTGCCGGTGCCTGCCTTGCTGGCTCGCCCAGGTGCTCCCGAACCAATGGACTCCACCTTTGCGACTGCCGCCGATATATCCTCCGCTCTTATGAACGAAGTGGAACGTAAGAGCATCACAACGACAGCCCCTTCAATGGCGTGGGATGACGACCTCGGCGAAGGCACGAAGCACACGCTGGAGACGCAGTTACCCCAGACAGAAGACAAGTTACGCTCCCGATAACGCCGTCAGGTGACGTACGGCATGACTCGCCGTTGCCTCGCCCCTCTTCACCCTCCGCTATTGGAGTTCCCTCCCACGGCGTGGTACGACTCCAAACTTACCGAGTAGCGACGATCAGCACTAACACCATTAGCTCCCACGTGAAAATTCAACTGCTACGAGAAATGATAGGGGCATTGGACGTCGACATCGCACTACTACAGGAAGTACACTAGGCTACATTTTCAGGCGTCTCCTGGTTACCACCTGGGAAGTGGTTTAGCCATGTACATCCGAGACGGCATTCCGGTGGCTAGTACCTTCCATCCGCCGGAGGCATGGCCATCATCGTCATGGGGACGCGTATGGTCAACATTTACGCTCCGTTAGGCTCCAGCAGCAAGCGCGAAAGGGCACACTTCTGTTCAGAAGAGATCCCCCTCTTTGCTTCTTCGACGCTGTGACCATTACTTGCTTGGGGGTGATTGTGTAATCTACATCTACATGACTACTCTGCAATTCACATTTAAGTGCTTGGCAGAGGGTTCATCGAACCACAATCATACTATCTCTCTATCATTCCACTCCCCAACAGCGCGCGGGAAAAACGAACACCTAAACCTTTCTGTTCGAGCTCTTATTTATCTTATTTTATTTTTATGATCACTCCTACCTATGTAGATTGGACTCAACAAAATATTTTCGCATTCGGAAGAGAAAGTTGGTGACTGAAATTTCGTAAATACATCTCGCCGCGACGAAAAACGTCCTTCCTGTAATGACTTCCATGCCAATTCACGAATCATATCTGCCACAATCTTCCCCCTGAAATGAAATGAAATGTCGTGTGACGAGGGCCTCCCGTCGGGTAGACCGTTCGCCTGATGCAAGTATTTCGATTTGACCCCACTTCCGCGACTTGTGCGTCGATGGAGATGAAATGATGATGATTAGGACAACACAACACCAAGTCCCTGAGCGGAGAAAATTTCCGACCCAGCCGGGAATCGAACCCGCGCCCTCTGGACTGACAGTCTCTCACGCTGATCACTCAGCTACCGGGGGCGGACAATCTCCTCCCCCCCTATTACGTGATAGTACAAAACGAGCTGCCCTTTTTTGCACCCTTTCGATGTCCTCCGTCAATCCCACCTGGTAAGGATCCCACACCGGGTAGCAATATTCTAACAGAGGACGAACGAGTGTAGTGTAAGCTGTCTCTTTAGTGGACTTGTTGCATCTTCTAAGTGTCCTGCCAATGAAACGCAACCTTTGGCTCGCCTTCCCCACAATATTATCTATGTGGTCTTTCCAACTGAAGATGTTCGTAATTTTAACACCCAGGCACTTAGTTGAATTGACAGTCTTGGGAATTGTGCTATTTATCGAGTAATTGAATTTCAACGGATTTCTTTTGGAACTCATGTGGATCACCTCACACTTTTCGTTATTTAGTGTCAACTGCCACCTGCCACACCATACAGCAATCTTTTCTAAATCGCTTTGAAACTGATACTGGTCTTCGGACGACCTTACTAGACGGTAAATTACAGCATCATCTGCGAACAACCTAAGAGAACTGCTCAGATTGTCACCCAGGTCATTTATATAGATCAGGAACAGCAGAGGTCTTAGGATGCTTCCCTGCGGAACACTTGATATCACTTCAGTTTTACTCGATGATTTGTCGTCTATTACTACGAACTGCGACCTTCCTGAAAGGAAATCACGAATCCAGTCGCACTTCTGAGACGATGCCCCATAGGCCCGCAGTTTGATTAGAAGTCGCTTGTGAAGAACGGTGTCAAAAGCTTTCCGGAAATCTAGAAATACGGAATCAACTTGAGATCCCCTGTCGATAGCGGCCATTACTCCGTGCGAATAAAGAGCTAGCTGCGTTGCACAAGAACGATGTTTTCTGAAACCATGCTGATTACGTATCAATACATCGTTCGATTCGAGGTGATTCATAATGTTTGAATACAGTATACGCTCCAGAAGCCTACTGCACTATAAGGATCAAGTGTCCCACTACAACACCTCTCAAGAACTGCGTCTTGTCCGTGATCTGTTGCTCCGCGACACTTGGGAAGTTCGGCACGGCGACGCGCCTGGCTTACCAGACGAGTCACTCCGCGAGCCGCCTTGATAGGATTTACGTCTCTCGGTAACTCTTATCTATAGTCCCAGGGGCAGAACTTCGGCCCTTGGCCTTTTCGGACCGCTGTGTCTACGTCTGCAACATTCTCCTCCAGCAGCAAGTGGTCTATTTTCGTTATACCAGTTTCTGTTGCAGTTAATATTACCCTGTATTGATCTGGCCAGAAATCCTTGTTTCATTTCCCTTTCACTTCACTGACTCTCACTATATCTAGATTGTGCCTTAGCATATTTTCTAGCTGACCTATCACATTCAAACTTCTGACATTCCACGCCCCTACTCGTAGAACGTTATCGTCTCGTTATATAATTGGATCATTTTCTCATGGCCACCATCCCGTTGGTAGTCCTCCTGGAAATCCAAAAGGGAGTGCAGTCCCGAATCTTTTGCCAGTGGAGGGATCATAATGGCATTTGTCACAGGCCACATGTCCTGTGGATACACATGATGTATCTTTCATGCAGTGATTTCCACAGCCTTTTGGTTCCTCGTGCCTTTGTCATTGCTGACCTTTTAGGGGCAGTTTTTTATCCCAAGGGCAAGACAGTGTACTGGATTCCTGTCCGCTACTTCGCCCTCTTTAGCAAGGCCTTTGGCATAATGAGAGTGACTTCTTACGTTGGAAGTCTTTGGATGCCATTGTGCCATTGCTGATTATATACGTAGGGGATTATCGGTTGGAGGCGGTTGGATAATTTTGGCATTGGCGTTTATTTAATACAGAAAACGCGATGTTGGCGAAATTTAGCTTGGTTTTCTGGCCGTTATTTTCAACCGTCGTTGAAGCCACGAGATGACGGAGCCATGCAAAGACTTCCGCATTCTGGGAATCCACGACAGTTCGGGCCACCCAACTTGAAGGCAAAAACTTGGTCCCTCCAGTAGGTTAGAACAGTAAGGACGGTTACACGTAAAAACTATGCAAGGTTTTCTTCAATGACCTTTTCGTATACCGCGGTGGTACACTATAGCTGATGTACCGAGTCTTTAAGAAGAGCGAAGAGCAACTCTCCATCTCCATTCTGTTGCAGTTTCTGAAGGTATCGACACCGTGAGGTTCATCGTGCAGCATTTAACGCCACTTTGTGTTCAATGCTATTTTCCCTTGCCTTGAAGGCAGCACTGAGTTAGCCATCCGCAAGCTGCTACTGATGTTCAGAATCATGAAGCACGCCACAAACACGAATGTTGCGATTGTAGTGCCGCTGATTTAGCACCACGTTGCAAATCGACGTGTAGCATGGTAAGCTCTGTTGACCGATCCCTGTTACTGCAACCTCATTCTTGACCCATGGCTAGCTTCTTCCGTAACAGTAAATCATTTCTGTGCTCTCTCTGATGATCGATCTTTATACGAAAGACATTATTATTTGTGTGAACTTTCGTGCTTTCGACTTTCCGTCCAGGAAGTCCGTAGCTCGTATAGAGGTTGCATTATTGCGAGTGATAGTTACGGAAACTTGTGATAGCGTTACTTCTTATTTACGTGTGCATTTCCGAATAGATGAATTGACGGACTGTGCTTATTTTCATTGGTTTGTAGCTTTCTTGCTGTTCTTTTATGTTAATGAGTTCCTTACTCGGTGACGAAACACTTGCTGTAACGAACAAAGTAAGACGCCTGGGAAAGAAGATCAGAACGTGAGAGATCTGATAGAGAACACTGATAATCGGTAGATCCCCGAAGGCAACTTGTTCCACCTTCGGACAAACTGTATTAACTGAGATTCTTAAGAGAAGGGACGACTGAGACCCCAGCCACAGCTACAGCTATTCACTCTACAATCACGCGCTACGCAATGATCTTTCTTGAAAAGGGGCGTGATCTGCTCTTTTATCCAATTAGCGCCTAAAAAGCCGTTATGTATGCCGTAATGTCCAGTAGCATTTACTATGCTGAGTGATTTTAGATGACTTTTCCATTGATCAAAGAATTACCTCACCGTTTGTCTCATCGAGATTTGTACGGCGAGGAGGAGCCATTATGTAATCGTTTGCAGTACAACAGTTTCCAGTCGTCTGTCTCGCGTTATTTAGGGTCATTTTCGCTGGGCGGCCGGCACCAGGAAGAGCGTTGTGGTCATCTGGCAAAGCTTTCTCCGATATTACGTAAAGACGAGACGCCGAACAGCTCCGGCGGGTCTGCGGGTACTCTGTCGTTAAGGTCAACGCTCCTGTACAGAGCGACAGGCGACAGTATTTTTTGTACTGTCTGAAGTACCTCCGTCTGTCCTACAACTGCTGATTCCGTTCGCGTAAAGTAGATATTTTGGTAGAATTAATTTACAGTTTCTCGTTCAGAGGCTCCAGATATGTAATGAGGAACGTAAGCGACTTTGAATATCGTTACAGCCCATGTTTCGTATGTACGTGGTTCTTTTGTTCTCAGAATTATTCTTCTTTTCCGGTTGGCGAAAATGCTTCACCACCGACAAAGTTTTTGTATTGAACATTAACGGCAGGTTGAAATTACATGGTGCAACTCAAACAGATATCCAGGATATGACAAAATGACGTACCAGCTACGTTTTTCGTGTAGGATTAATAGACTGAATCGTAGTTTCACCGTGCCACTACTTCCATTTAAAAGTTTGTTAAAGTTGTTCCCTGAAGGCAGGACATTGTTCAGGATTTCAGTAATCATTCTGATATTGGGTAAAGTACTATGGGATAAAAAATGGTAATAAAAGTACAAAGAGAGGCAACAGAACCAGAAACCGATTTTATGTCTAGAGAAATGGAGATAATAAATGTGTTTCCATCTACAAATCAGTCTTCAATAATAATAATCTACAATTCAGTCTTCAGTAACAGTCTTCTTGCAAATCTAGGCCACTAAAGGAAAATGCCGCCTAAAGAAAGAAATGCGGTTATACGAATAAAAGTATATACTGTGTTAACAGCTCTAAAGCTCGTGCAGCTACAGCTGCAGGAAGGACGCTCCTGATTTCAAACCACAAGTATATGCGACCCCGTGGAGTCCTCGACTGCCAAGCTGACTGCCTTTTTATTCGCCGCTCGTCATTTCTCTATTTACCACTGAGCGCTAGCACAAAGTACAAAGAGTGTATTTGGTCGTAAATTCAATTTGAAAGGATGTTTATCGCCTTCTAAGTGAAACGGTACTTCAGCATTTACTGATGACAAAAAACCGTTTAATGATCGCCAACAGCTGCAGATATCACGAATTCTTTAAAACTTAATTACTGTTGATGACAGCTTATTATGGAAGAACACGTTTTATTAGCTTTCTGATTAAACGGGGTATTCATCCAACCGGTAACAGTTTTGAGGAAATTTCGAAGAAGTAAAGAGAATTTCTTTTTCCTCGTCTTCAGGCAATTATGAAGTAGCGCCATACAGTACATTTCGTCCTATAGCGAAATATTTCATTAGGAATACAACCCATGGATACATAAACTAATTTATACTATGTTATTTGAACCAATGACGTACTCGTGTGCAAGAGAGCTACTGAGGAGTTTGAGAAACGCACAGAGTTTAGTTACGAGCTTATTGCAATTCATTTGCATCCAGCACCGTTGGCAAAGCGTAATCAGGAAACGTCCAGGTTCTTGTCAATATGGAGGTAGGAACATTCAGTTTGTCAAATGGTTTAATTATAGTTCACGTTTTGACGGACAGAAAAATATTATTTTGTCAAGGTAATATCAGATGTAATGTGATTTGTCACAGGTGTATTATAAGGTGAACAATCTATGAAATAGAAATTAATCAGTGGAAATAAAGACTAAGCAACAATACTCAAACTGAAAGGAGCAAGATAAACACGGAAATCAAATTTTAGTAAGGTTCTCCACAAGCAAAGACTTCTGTTTGTTCCAATATTTTGCCTTAAAAGAAAAACAGAGTTTCATTTGTACGTAATGAGAATGGTTTCTTAAAGGATATGGAAGGCTACGACTCATTGGCAGGGCTTTGGTTTATATACAGAAATAATTGCGTGCACAATATTTATACTCCCCAGAAGTGAAACTGCTCAAGTGTATTGGATAAGTACCTGCCTGACGGAAAAGGAGGTGGATCACGGAAATATTAACAAAGCTTAACTAGGCAGATATTCGAAGAAATATGCCGTACATATCGCTAATACTTGCTTAAAAATCTTCGAGAACCATCTTTCAGAATACAAACTAAGACTGTTATACGTACGGTAACCTTAAAAAGCAGGCAGATATCATTAGGACAACAACAACTCCGCAAAGACTTGGATTAGACCATTCTTCAGACCTTTTACCAAGGAAATTCACCAAACAGCCTTATGTTTTGAGAACTTATTTTATTTAGACAACCAGTTTCACCATCTCATAATCTTCAGACCCCTATGCACTTCATGTACAAACAATCAGATATGTCGATATTTGCGTAATTGCTTTTTCAACCAGATCGCTGTTCTCTCCCCAACTGAGAATGTTTGGACCTTTGTGGGAAACCAGCTTCAGTCGCAGGTTCGAATCCTGCCTCGGGCATGGATTGTGTGATGTCCTTAGGTTAGTTAGGCTTAAGTAGTTCTAAGTTCTAGGGGACCGATGACCTCAGGTGTTAATTCCCATAGTGCTCAGAGCAATTTGAACCTTTGTGGGCAGGACCCTCTAATCAGCTCTAACAAGCTAGTTGGATACAATTTGGCACGATATGCTTCATGAGGACATCCGACAACTCTGTCAACCAATGCCCATCTGAATAGCTGCCCGCATAAAGGCCAGGATGGGCTAATGCGTTATAGACTTTTTCAGTTTGTGAAGCTCGTCCTCTTGAATGAGGCATCAAATTTTTCTGAAACTGTAATTATCTGTTTGTCTGTAGAGGTACATCACACGTGTTGAGAATCGCCCTATTAGGATAATTCCATCATAGTGCGTATCTTTCTTGTCATAGAGTGTGTTTTTTCCGACAGTAGAACGGTTATTGAAAGGCCGAAATCGAAGAGCTTTATGAAAGTTATAAATGGAAGAACGGAGTTGGTAAGATGTTGAAACTACAGTTCAGTACCTAAAGCATTCCCGAACAATCCTGCTGGAAGAACATAGCATAAGTTTACGAATTTCTCTTCCATTTGCAGCATGCAATTTCCACCTGTCATTAGTGTGCAACACATAAAATTTGGTCAGATAATAAAGTATTTTCATCAGTATAAAAAGGAAGTTCTGGAAACACTAGAATCACGCACATATGAAGCAAGGGCTGTAATCGTATCTAAAGCTGCTTAAATTCCTTCTTACCATCCACAGCGTCCGGAAGAGCAGTTAGATATTCATTTTAGCAAGAGATAACTTTGCGCCTACGGAACCAATAGTCGTTTTATAAATGTGGGATGAACTGAAGGTAGCATACTCAGGCAATCAGAGCAGATGCTAGCGCCACCTCTCTTCTTTACTAGGACGCCGACCTTAACCACAGGGTAGTTGGTGGATCAGGGCTGCGTTCCCCTGGTGCAAAGCAGGAACTGTGAGGCAGCAGCGGTCTCGTCTTACGCGGTTCGTCTTACGCAACGCCATAGAAAGCTCTGCCCGATGACCACAACGGTCTTCCTAGTGCCCCATAGATGTCACTAAATAGTGCGAGAAATGCAAACCCCAAACTTGTAACGCTGGTTTGGGTAGCACTTCTCCTTGTGGCACAAAACCCATTGTGACAAACGTTGAGATAAGTGATCACCGAACAAAAAAAAAATCAATTAAAATCTTTCGGTAGGGCGTTTTAGATGAGGGAAACTCTTGTTTGAGTAAATCAACACGGGTTTGTTGAAGTCGGCCCACTGTGCTCGTCCATGTTATCCAGAGAGCAGTCGATAACGATGCTCAGGTACATTCTGAGTTTCTAGATTTTCGAAGGAGATTCGTATTGCACTACAGTGTCGCCTAGGGAAAATAAGTAAGAGCGTGCCATAGGGGAGACCGGAGAACATTTACAAGGATTTCTCTAATCAATTTTGGCAAGAAATATAAGGTTGCGTTTAAAACGGTTTAGCCTTGTAGCATGGCTATTAGAATGTGGGTTGGTATATATACTTCCAGCTCAACCTTACTTTTAAGAAGAAAAATAATGCAATATAGACTCAAGTCGAGAGCATAAACGTGCCCATTGTAAAAGGCGGGTTTACGCACCTTTGGGAACGTGTTTACGCGTATCATAGGACACAATAATGAGTAAACAAAACACATCATTATAAGTTTCAAAATGTTTTTTATTGTTAGTAAACAAAATTACAAGTTTACTTAGAGTAATTAACATGGCAAGATACAAAAAAAGTTATTGTCAGTAAAAACCTTTTTTGTGCTAACTTCCAACTTTCAGCGCAATATGGCCTACGTAGAAGTCTGAATGTTAAATAAGGCCTATTCATCATCATTATTCGAGTTACAATTTATGCACACAAAAAGTAATGCGTTTCTTGTGGCCCTCCTTTTACATCTAAGGCGCTGGACCCATTAATGATATCTTTTTGAGTGGTTGTAACATTTCAAGCGGTAAATACAAAACCACCTTCCATCCTCTTCATCAGATTGTATCGATTGTAACAGAAAAGAATGGGAACTGAATGGGATATTCCTTGGAACACGAGTGCTTGCTATTTGGAAGGGCTAGTTCGTGAGAGGTGATTGAGAGCAAGGATGAGATACGTGATGATAGACGACATGAAG
The DNA here is from genome assembly GCF_023897955.1 of Schistocerca gregaria. Classification (NCBI taxonomy): domain Eukaryota; kingdom Metazoa; phylum Arthropoda; class Insecta; order Orthoptera; family Acrididae; genus Schistocerca; species Schistocerca gregaria. The sequence continues at coordinate 624,335,631 of NC_064922.1, forward strand.
CGAAACAGTAATTTCATGGACCTGAAGAAGATGGCAGAAGGCAGGAGAGCTCGGATAGTTACCGAGTGAATACCTGCTTTTAGGCAGGACACTAATGTCAACATCAGAAGTAGGGTTGTGCACAGTTTTCTCTGTTCTTGCTTTTAGAAATATCTTCTCCTTATCAGACTTTGTTCACACGGAATTAATTCCTTTTCCTTGAGATTCATTAATTCCAAATATCTCTTTTTTACCTATTTATGTCTTTTCTTCCCATTCGCCTTCATTTTCTTAGAGTCCGTTTCCTTGACCGTAATACCAGTTAGGATGCCAACAGAAAATAGTGCGTAAGCGTGCCGCAGCAGAACAGCACAAATGTTCCCCTTCACCACGTTTCAATTTGTTTCGAAACCACAGTACTGACTGTCAAGGTTTATAAATTGTACAAACGTACCTTGTAATGGAGAATCATCTCCTGTAAATGAAAACATATTTATCTGTTCTCAGTTCTGAAATGTATACTCCCTGGGAGCTTCGACATTTGAGTAACAAAATTTTCTCACCTTGCACAGAAAGCCATATAATATGATCTTTGCCGAGCGGGGTAGCCGCGCGGTTTGAGACGCTTTGTCACGGCTCGCGCGGCTCCCCCCATCGAAGGTTCGACTCCTTCCTCGAACATGGGTGTGTGTGTTGTCCTTAGCGTGATTTAGTTTAAGTTAGGTCAAGGAGTGCGGTCCCATAAGACCTTACCACAAATTTCCAAATTTCCGATATGTTCTTCGCCCTGACGTTCACTCAACTGGTGCCGTAAGGTTTGTGAGAGCCCTCAGTTGTTGCTGTACAAATATTCCACTACCCTTAACGCTCTAACTCCCGAAAGAAGGGCTCTGCGCAAACGTGCCTCGTGGGTAAAAGTACCTCTTTCTTCCCTATACGGAAACAAACGAACAGAATTCGGCACGGTGTTCTTATCGGAAAGATATCGTCCGATATTAAAGTAGCACAGAGAGGACGTCAAGGAAGTGTTGCAGAACGGTTCCTGTTTTTGGAGGTACGTGGCGCCAGATGTCTCCGCACAGAACACTCAGTTCTCATAAATTACGATCCTGTGGTCTTTGGGTGCAGAGCTGACTCCCTACAGCGTCATAGAACTGTGCCACCACGTTCAGGTGGCGAAGAGTCAACTGTTGAGGTCCTCAAACCACTGGAGAAGATTCTACGCTGCTAACAGAGAAAGATAACCTGCCGTAAATGCCCATACCCTCGGGAAATACATCAAGCATGAAGAGATGTTAACGTAGGTCTGCGACAACTACCACAGGTCCCATGGAAGTTCATCGGAAGGTTTCCATAACCTAATACTGGCCCACTAGCCTGAGGTCGGGGCACGAGGCACGTCTGGATCAGCCATTCGCCTTGATGGCCGTGTATCAGTTCATGGCAATCGACATGCTGCAATAGGAAACATGAATCATCCGACAAGACGACACGTTCCCATTAATCCACCCTACAGTATCGATAATTCAGATTCCACAGCGACTGTAATACATGATGTCGTGGGCGCAGACAAAGAACACGCAGTAGTCGGCTGCTGCAGAGACTGCTCAACAGCTCAACAGTGCGTGCTGAACAGTGTGCCCTAAACACTTGTGCCTGCTCAACCATTGTGCTCTGCCTTTAGATCAGCCACAGATCTCCGTCTATCCTACTTCACAAAGCGATCAAGCTTGCGACCTCCTCGCTCTGTGATGAAGCGTGGACGTCCAAATTCTTGTAGCTTAATCGTGGTTCCACCACCCTTCAGTAACTTCCCATACGTACTAACGACAGTGTCACGCTCACAGCCAACCAACTTCACCGATTCCAAGGTACTCATTCCCAGTAGACTTGCCGTGCTCTTTGTGAAAGTCGGTTATGTCAGTAGGTGTCTCCATCGTACTGTCGCTAGAATGATTCCCCATTGACACCTGCTCTGCTTATGAAATTTCCTTACTTCGTCACGTCCCACAACGCCATCAACCGCCTTTTAGTCTCGCAGTGAGCTTTGGTCATAATGCTTCGGTTCGACAGTGAATAACACTGTATTGCTATCTCTGGGATTCTGTAGGTGACATTGTTCCGCAAGTTCGATACCATGTTTCCAGCATAAAGGACTTCCTTTACTAACTTGAAAGATCATTTGGTTTCGCAGTAATTTCAGAAATTACACAGCAGTATTATCTACCCAATTTGCTTTGCTTGATTGCAAGCCTTCCAAAGTATTTTAGAGCTGTGATTCTGGATCTCGTATGTATTGGAAAACCAATTTCCAATTCTGTCACGTTGCCATGTACTTCCTCCCCATAGTAAAGGCTCATTTGTACACGTCAGCTTCTCCCCCCCCCCCCCTCCTTTCACCGCACCAATCACCCTCTGTCTCTTCTTGTTTGAAGAGTGTAATTTATTTTCTACTCTTAATCTTCACGGCATTACTTTTACATTCTTTAAAAGTTATTAAGGCTTATTAATATATTGAATTTGTCCTTCCGACGATAGTTTCTTTTACAGTTTGTTGATACATTTCCTGCAGTCATATCACCTGAAATTCCTTGCACGTCCTAATTTATTTCGTATGTTGCTGCAATCCCTTTTTCCCTAGAACGTTTTCATATTTCATTCTGTTTTTTCTGTTAGAATTTCTTCGCACATACCTTTTGTTTACTTGTCCAACTTCGTGGTGACTGACTTTAGAGGGATTCGTACCTCCTGAACTGACCCATCCACTGTGGTATTCAGTTTCGTAGTATCTACAACTTCATTGCTTCAATAACCTACTTCCATATGCTGTACGTTGAATACTCGTGGTAAATCTCGAAAGCGTTAACCTAGTCTTCATCACTCAAAACTGTGGTAAAAAGTTATTACTGTTTTAAACCATACACATTATGAAAACGGATGTACTTACGTTTGTATGTGTCTTCCACCTTTCTTCCTAAACCACTGGACCGATTTCGACCAAACTTGGCACCCATATCATCCGTTGCCTGGACATAATAACAGAGAGGATAAGAAAGGGGTGAGAGTGAAAAAGCGTTTTGGCCCGCGACGCCAGAATATCCATACTTAAGTCATTCAGTATTTGAGAATAAGAGCACTTAGAGACTTGCGGCTGTTCATACAGTGAAACTGTGTTCTGAAACGTGAGTTTTTAAATTCTTGTTTCATAACTACTAAGTGTTTTCTTGGTTTGCAACCGAGATTGCTTTTTCTGCATCTGAAGAAAAGTTGCATCATTATACGATATTTAGTTTAAAATAAATGAAGTGCTATACACTGAAAGAGTGAAAAACTATTCCGTCATGCAAGACGTTTAAATTTATTACTTCGTTGCTACTTACTCTATAAGCAACACTTTTTGCACATAGTATCCTCATTTGTCGATGAATTTACCTATAAAAATTTATCATTTTAAGAGACACAGTACAGGATATACGACGCCAGATACTGAGACCCGAGGTAAAAGCTGTCGCACCATGTGTGATGTTTTAATTTATTATTTCTTTTCTATTAACTATTTGCACCACATTTAGCAGACACTAGTCACATATACCACTGAATGTTCCTAGAAAAAAACATCATTTTACGACGTACAGTTCAGGATATATGATGACATAATCACTGAGAAGCGTAAAAAAAATTGCAGGACGAAATCCACTAGACATGTAGATGAAATACACTCCTGGAAATGGAAAAAAGAACACATTGACACCGGTGTGTCAGACCCACCATACTTGCTCCGGACACTGCGAGAGGGCTGTACAAGCAATGATGACACGCATGGCACAGCGGACACACCAGGAACCGCGGTGTTGGCCGTCGAATGGCGCTAGCTGCGCAGCATTTGTGCACCGCCGCCGTCAGTGTCAGCCAGTTTGCCGTGGCATACGGAGCTCCATCGCAGTCTTTAACACTGGTAGCATGCCGCGACAGCGTGGACGTGAACCGTATGTGCAGTTGACGGACTTTGAGCGAGGGCGTATAGTGGGCATGCGGGAGGCCGGGTGGACGTACCGCCGAATTGCTCAACACGTGGGGCGTGAGGTCTCCACAGTACATCGATGTTGTCGCCAGTGGTCGGCGGAAGGTGCACGTGCCCGTCAACCTGGGACCGGACCGCAGCGACGCACGGATGCACGCCAAGACCGTAGGATCCTACGCAGTGCCGTCGGCGACTGCACCGCCACTTCCCAGCAAATTAGGGACACTGTTGCTCCTGGGGTATCGGCGAGGACCATTCGCAACCGTCTCCATGAAGCTGGGCTACGGTCCCGCACACCGTTAGGCCGTCTTCCGCTCACGCCCCAACATCGTGCAGCCCGCCTCCAGTTGTGTCGCGACAGGCGTGAATGGAGGGACGAATGGAGACGTGTCGTCTTCAGCGATGAGAGTTGCTTCTGCCTTGGTGCCAATGATGGTAGTATGCGTGTTTGGCGCCGTGCAGGTGAGCGCCACAATCAGGACTGCATACGACCGAGGCACACAGGGCCAACACCTGGCATCATGGTGTGGGGAGCGATCTCCTACACTGGCCGTACACCTCTGGTGATCGTCGAGGGGACACTGAATAGTGCATAGTACATCCAAACCGTCATCGAACCCATCGTTCTACCATTCCTAGACCGGCAAGGGAACTTGCTGTTCCAACAGGACAATGCACTTCCGCATGTATCCCGTGCCACCCAACGTGCTCTAGAAGGTGTAAGTCAACTACCCTGGCCAGCAAGATCTCCGGATCTGTCCCCCATTGAGCATGTTTGGGACTGGATGAAGCGTCGTCTCACGCGGTCTGGACGTCCAGCACGAACGCTGGTCCAACTGAGGCGCCAGGTGGAAATGGCATGGCAAGCCGTTCCACAGGACTACATCCAGCATCTCTACGATCGTCTCCGTGGGAGAATAGCAGCCTGCATTGCTGCGAAAGGTGGATATACACTGTACTAGTGCCGACATTGTGCATGCTCTGTTGCCTGTGTCTATGTGCTTGTGGTTCTGTCAGTGTGATCATGTGATGTATCTGACCCCAGGAATGTGTCAATAAAGTTTCCCCTTCCTGGGACAATGAATTCACGGTGTTCTTATTTCAGTTTCCAGGAGTGTATGTGTACAAATGCGCATGACATATGATAAATATGTGTGAAATATATTTGGCATGTGCATATGCGAGCAAAGCCACGTATGAGAAGCTCATCCTAAACCACTGGAATGATTTCAATCAAATTTGATAACCATATTAGATACAACTGGAAAAAATACTGTAGGGGTAAGAACCACCACGCTGCTATTGGGATGAGTGTGATAATGTGGAGAGAGGAGAGAGGACGAAGTGATGTACAGATAGCGAGAGGGAATGAGATACATAGAGAGAAGGAGGAAGAGATTGACGGAGGTAAGGGAGGAAAAGACGGACAGAGAGAGGAGAGAGGAGACAGATGGACAGAGAAATGACAGAGAAGGATATGGACAGAGACAGCGACAGGAGAGATAGGCGGTGATTTTCGGAAGGAGGAGATGAACAGACAGAGGGGATAGAGAAAGGTAAGAGGAGGAGACAGACACAGATAGCAAAGGAGAGGAGATGAACAGGGGGAGGAGAAGAGGAGATAAACAAGGAGAGAGAGAAGAGGAGATGGAGAGAGGGGGGGGGGGGAAGAAATTGACAAAGAGAGGGAGTAGGAAGAAATGGAATCGGAGGGTGAGGAGAAGGAGGAGGAGGAGGAAATGAACAAAAGGGCAAGGAGCAGATGCTTTGATGGTGGTGGAGCAGATTGACCGAGAGAGGAGGGAGGAGGTGATGGACAGAGAGAGGGGTGGGAGGAGATGGACAGAGAGTGAGTGGATATAGAAGATGGATGCAGAGAGAGGATGTTGAAGATGGACAGAGATAGTGGCAAGGAGCAGATGGGATAATAGAAGACTGGAATAATTACATACACAGGCAATGTCGGGTACTCGACTAGTGAAGATATATCCTAAGAGTCAGCCTATCGACGTATTATTTCATATTGTAAGTATTGTTTATTACTCCTTTAGTTGTTCATTTCTAATCGGTCAGCTCGTTTTCGGGAAACATCATTTGGGTAGTTATCTCCCATTTTTTCCAAACAAACGGAATTATCGACGCTTTTCGCTCACTTCTGAAATTGAGCGAGTTAAACCTTCAGCTTGTGGTTCCGAACGGGATGCTTTTCGATGTCACGCAGACCTGCGGTCTCGCGTAGTGATTATCTTACACAACTAAATCACTCAGTCTCTACTGCTGGTGCGTGTGCCCAAATATGGGGACAGTTCAGGTAGTTGCACAACAGGACTTGTGGACAATTCGATTACTTTCATTTTCGGGCGACTCGCTATATCTGCCTCGATCGACCGGCTACAAACATCCTACAGCGTATGATTTTCGCTATGGTGAGCAGGTAACTGCTGTTACCGGCAATGCAGACGCACTAGGATACTTAAGACCTTTGTTCTGAGCAAACGATGTTAATCATCCACTGCCTCTCTGAAAGCTACTTATACACTGACATATTCTGAAACAAGGAAACCAGTGTAACTATAAAGCGCTCTCAGATTCAGTCAAAGTACCATTCAGAGATCAAAACTACTTTTCTCTGTTAAGTCGTTCTGGGTTATTGATAATCGTGTCGTACATTTACTCCTTACGTCGAATCACATCATAATATTCCAATGAAATATACTAGTGAGAGAACGGAATGCAAGAATTACTACGATTCGTAAATAAATGGCCTGACAGAATTGCATTCGCGTGTGTTGTCAAGAATACGTAAAGATCACTGTGTAACAGATTACTGCAAATTTTCTGTATAATGCCAGGAAAGGTTACTGTTGCTGTGTTCACACTCTAGAGAACACAACGAAGTGAAAGGCATAACACAATACCAAGATGATATACTGCAATGTCGCCCTTAAAAGCTCTCTACTGCCTCATGCACCAGGCATCCAGCCTGCAGCGGTGGCCGAGCTGTTCTAGGCGCTACTTTCCGGAACCGCACGACTGCTAAGGTCGTAGGTTCGAATCCTACCTCGGGCATGGACGTGTGTGATGTCCTTAGGTTAGTTAGGTTTAAACAGTTCTAAGTTCTAGGGGACTGATGACCTCAGATGTTGAGTCCCTTACTGCTCAGAGCCATTTGAACCTTTTTTTTGCGTCATAATAAGCGACCGTGCCATGTTTCTGAGTGAAGGAATCGCCCGTTTTACCTCCGAAATAAACCGCACGAACAGTTAACCTATTCGACTTAAACAATTTTACGAAGCAAGTAACATGTAAAACATAACAGACGGGATTAACAAACGAAACTAAAAAAAATACTGTCACGCAAGAGACTCGATCCCACTTTAATACAGAAATGTGAGGAACAGAGCATAGCGCGCTGCCCACTTCGCGAAATAGTAGTTAATGTCGAGTGGCTAATGACGACGATGTGTGTTTGGCAATCTTGTGACAGTAAGCGTACAGCTTAGTCAAAACCGTGTGAAACGCGATCAGATTGTTTTAATATGTTGTTATTTCGAAGAACAGGTTAGCTGTATGTAACATATCTTATCACTGTAGCATTATGCTGACTGGTGTGTCAACTGTTGTTTAGGTACCGGCCGCAAGAGAAGTAGGGGGCAATCGTTTCTGGCGACAGTAGCTGGCGACGCATAAGGCTTAGAACGATGCTTCGATACCGATTATTGTACCGCTTCAGTTACTGCGAGAACCCTTTTAGGCAGCCCTTTACTCTGTGACATTATAAAAAATATTTTGTATTTGTTTAAAGTAATACGTTAATTCCCAGCACAAGCCAAGAATATGACAATTAGCTGCGAGACCATCAGCGTTGGTCTACGTAAGAACAGTGAGGACATCGATGCCATATAACAAGTAGTTACCTTATTGTAGATATCAAAGGCTTAATTTCAATGTTGCGAGAAATAATTCACCATGTAAGTTGTATTGGGAGTGTGTAGATCGAGATGAAATCTGCATGTTGCTGAAATGGTGGTACCCCCCTCCCCCCCCACCCCTCTCGTGTTCACCTTAAAGACAATAGGCAAAAAAGCAATCAGGAGACAAGTGGCTCACGAAAAAGGCCCTTAAAGTTTCGGGGTTGGGGCTTAATTTACCTTATATACAAAGGAATCAACAAAGACACAATTTCAATCAGCGCAACACAATGTCAATCCCAAGGGCCCGGCTTCGTTTCTAGGATGGGTCGGAGATTTTCTCCGCTCAGGGAAATGGTGTTGTGTTGTCCTAATCATCGTCATTTCATCCCCATCGTCGCGCAAGCCGCCGAAGTGGCGTCAAATCGAAAGACTTGCACCCTGTGAACGGTCTACCTGAAGGGAGGCCCTAGACACACGAATTTTTTTTTAAATTGTGAAACTAACTTAATAGTGGTTGTATGCGCTCCTGAAGTAATTGTCAACAAATGATTTTATTAACGCCTGTATGAGACTTAACAGTGGCAAGAAATTTTGCAAGGAGAAACCACCATCCTTCAAGTAGCGGGAAAGGAAAGGCTTTAATCATCCAATTCGTATGTTTACATACAACATCTTCACAGTTTTAACACTTGTAGAAGCTTCCCAGTCGTTATATGAGTCTGTAAATAGCTGTACGGGATCTACCATACGTTGGCCCTCCACAGTGTAAGTACACAACACAGATCGTATCTAACATGAATAAAGGATTTTCGTTGCGATGAACGAACGTAACCGTTAGCAAATTATGAGCCAGGAAGTTTGATGTCAAATTAAGAAATGTTAATATTAGTTTAGTCGAAGCAGTTGCAAAAATTAGTTGACATGTTACCATACTGAAATATCGGTGGCATTCGATACATTGTAATGGTGCTCTTTCCTGATAAGTATGTTGTAGCGAATCTGAACACTTTCACTGCATGCATGTAATTGATTTATGATTAAATGAGAAAAAGTAGCACCACAGGTGTATCTTGAGTATGTCTCTATTGTCTTACACGGCTAGTTCCGGCGGCACACTACAACCATCCTCAGGCCCCACCACTGCCAAAAGAGTATCAGATTTCCTTGGCGTATTTATTGTTGACTGCTTGTTACGAGCACATGTCGGATAGCTTCCCTGATGAGTCTCTACTCGACAGCGTGCTATCTCATTAATGCACTGTATATCGCGCTGCTGATTTTGTATGTTTGAAAGAAATACATGTTACCGTCAAAAATTTGTTAAAGGCACAAGGGAATTAAAGGCATTAACTGCCAGTGGGTATTGATTTATATCCATGTGTGGCAGACTGGGATTCGAGGCCGCATCTGCTGCTTACTAGGCAGGTGCTCTAACCAGTATCCCATCCTGCCACAGTGGTAACCACAACGGCAAGGGGTTCGCAAGAAGCCTCCCGTCCTACCAAATTTCTCGACTTATTCCGCACACTACTGACGTGATGCCACTGTTCGTTAGCCCCGTACTCGCTGTGTCTCGCTGATTCCCGCAAGAGTTCGAACTTAGTTTGAATCTGCACTGAAGGGATCATCGCCGCAATTGTATATGTGGTGCCTTATCTTGACCGAAAGCGTCACATACGTAGAAATTTATTCATATTTGCAGATGCTGGAGTAGCCCGCAAATCCAAGCAGTATATCATGTTTCCTTGATACTATCGCGAACGTGACCATGATAAGGACGTGTACAGAATGCAGGAAGGCAAGAAGCAGAAAACACTATTTTCCCGAGATAATGTAGAGAAACCGTAGCAAAGCTAGCGAACGGCTCGTGGTCCTGTGGTTAGCGTTGCCGACCATCCATCACGGGGCCCCCGGTTCAGTTCCCGCCTGGGTCGAGAATTTTCTGCGCTCGCGTTTAGGTCTCTCTCTCTCTCTCTCTCTCTCTCTCTCTCTCTCTCTCTCTCTCTCTCTCTCTCTCTCTCTCTCTGTGTGTGTGTGTGTGTGTGTGTGTGTGTGTGTGTGTGTGTGTTTTGTCCTCATCGACGCACAAGTCGCAGAATCGGCGTCAAACAAAAAGACTTGCAGCAGGTAGCCGAACTGATCCTGGCGGCAAATTCCATACCCCAATTACATTTCACTTTGTCTGAAGGCGTAAATTTTCGACTCAACCTGATGTACAGTTTCCTCTCCCCCGAATGTGAGAGCACAAAGTTGTCCAGTACGCCACTCAGCAAGTATACCCCCAACCGATAAACGTCATTAATACCAACATTATCTTTACTCCTAGGAAATGTGATATTTCTCTATAAGAAAAATAAAGAAGTTTTTGCGGTGATGTTATAGGTGACTATTATGCTGTAAGGAAATAACACTACAATTCTTGAGGAAGATAAGAAAAAATTGTGGAAAAGTGTTTGGTGTTTGATTGTGCAACCGATGAATTTTGGAGATTTTCCATAAATCGAATACTTCAGACACTCGAATGTATAAATGTAACTCTTTGGAATACCTGCTGCTGATTTAGATTATTTGTGTCGACGATGGATGCTCTTGGTTCCGGAGAAAGTTTCGAAAAGAAGCAATATATTAATACACGATCGACAGAAGTAGCACAATATGAATTCATAGCATGAAGGTAGGAAAGCTTTTTCTTCTTTAGCGCTGTTGCGAACCCGCAGTCTTTGAACATTAATTAAGAAATTTAATGAGAAAAAATCTCCGTTGTGACATCTAACAAGGAATGATGTTACTTGATCATACTGCAGTGCTTCAGTACGTAATGTTTATTTCAACATGCACAACAGTTTCAAATCAAACCAGGTCGTATAGTTAAAAATTTTTTGAAACTACTTATGATTTTTTCCATCTACCTATTTTTATGAGGACAGAAATTTTTCTTTGGTTTCGAGACCTTATTCTCACCAATAGTCAGGCTTCATTCTTTCTCGTTCGCTGTATTTTTTGATGCTATGTCAACACACTTAAAACGTATTGATCATAAAAATCATGCTATTAGATTGGCTGCACATAAAGTCATTTTGATTTTCCTGTTTGAGGGGAGATACAGTTTTATATTGCCTTTCTCATAACAAGGCCGCTTAGCTAAACCGCTTCCTGTATATATGGTGCTTGTCTTGAAGCAATCTGAAAGCTGTTTTTTTAAAGTTTTTTTTGTTTTACCTTCCTCAGCGCAGTACGAGATGCGAATTACATAACACACGGTCCAATCACACCATGTGACGACCGCCTATGTTCGACATTATCGTGCAACAACCACCCACAGACGGCTATGGCAGCACTAGAAGTGCAATGTGCACTCATGCTCATAAATTAAGGATAACTGCAGAGTGTGGTGCCACACAACGTGGAACTACACCAAACTGGCGCTAATAGCATAGGCACATAGGGAACACACAATGTAAGACCAAGGTATTGGTGATAAGTTGAGAAAACCGTCCCGAAACACATGTGCTACAAAACGCCACTGTTTCCTGCGCATGTACCCCGACGTCATTGTGGGATATGATCACCATGCACACGTACACAGGTCGCACAACGGGTTGGCGTACTCTGGATCAGGTGGTGAAGCAGCTGCTGGGGTACAACCTCCCATTCATGCACCAGTGCCAGTCGGTGCTCCTGAAGTTTCCTAGGGGATTGAAGAAGTGCTGCGATACGTCGACCGAGAGGATTCCAGACGTGCTCGATGGGATTTAGGTCTGCAGAACAGGCAGGCCACTCCATTCGCCTGACATCTTCTGTTTCAAGGTACTCCTCCACGATGGCAGCGTTGTGGGGCCGTGCGTTATCGTTTTGGTTATCAGTCTACTGAATGGTTTGATGCGGCCCGCCACGAATTCCTTTCCTGTGCTAACCTCTTCATCTCAGAGTAGCACTTGCAAACCTACGTCCTCAATTATTTGTTTGACGTATTCCAATCTCTGTCTTCCTCTACAGTTTTTGCCCTCTATAGCTCCCTCTAGTACCATGGAAGTCATTCCCTCATGTCTTAGCAGATGTCCTATCATCATGTCCCTTTTCCTTATCAGTGTTTCCCACATATTCCTCTCCGATTCTGCGTAGAACCTCCTCATTCCTTACCTTATCAGTCCACCTAATTTTCAACATTCGTCTATAGCACAACATCTCAAATGCTTCGATTCCCTTCTGTTCCGGTTTTCCCACAGTCCATGTTTCACTACCATACATAGCTGTACTCCAGACTGACATCCTCAGAAATTTCTTCCTCAAATTAAGACCGGTATTTGATATTAGTAGACTTCTCTTGGCCAGAAATGCCTTTTTTTGGCATAGCGAGTCTGCTTTTGATGTCCTCCTTGCTCCGTCCGTCATTGGTTATTTTACTGCCTAGGTAGCAGAATTCCTTAACTTCATTGACTTCGTGACCATCAATCCTGATGTTAAGTTTCTCGCTGTTCTCATTTCTACTACTTCTCATTACCTTCGTCTTTCTCCGATTTACTCTCAAACCATACTGTGTACTCATTAGACTGTTCATTCCCTTCAGCAGATCATTTAATTCTTCTTCACTTTCACTCAGGATAGCAATGTCATCAGCGAATCGTATCATTGATATCCTTTCACCTTGTATTTTAATTCCACCCCTGAACCTTTCTTTTATTTCCATCATTGCTTCCTCGATGTACAGATTGAAGAGTAGGGGCGAAAGGCTACAGCCTTGTCTTACACCCTTCTTAATACGAGCACTTCGCTCTTGATGGTCCACTCGTATTATTCCCTCTTGGTTGTTGTACATACTGTATGTGACCCATCTCTCCCTATAGCTTACCCCTACTTTTTTCAGAATCTCGAACAGCTTGCACCATTTTATATTGTCGAACGCTTTTTCCAGGTCGACAAATCCTATGAACGTGTCTTGATTTTTCTTTAGCCTTGCTTCCATTATTAACCGTAACATCAAAATTGCCTCTCTCGTGCCTTTACTTTCCCTAAAGCCAAACTGATCATCACCTAGCGCATAATCAGTTTTCTTTTCCATTCTTCTTTATATTATTCTTGTAAGCAGCTTCGATGCATGAGCTGTTAAGCTGATTGTGCGATAATTCTCGCACTTGTCAGCTCTTGCCGTCTTCGAAATTGTGTGGATGACGCTTTTCCGAAAGTCAGATGGTATGTCGCCAGACTCATATATTCTACGCACCAACGTGAATAGTCGTTTTGTTGCCACTTCCCCTAATGATTTTAGAAATTCTGATTGAATGTTATCTATCCCTTCTGTCTTATTTGACCGTAAGTCCTCCAAAGCTCTTTTAAATTCCGATTCTAATACTGGATCCCCTATCTCTTCTAAATCGACTCCTGTTTCTTCTTCTATCACATCAGACAAATCTTCACCCTCATAGAGGCTTTCAATGTATTCTTTCCACCTATCTGCTCTCTCCTCTGCATTTAACAGTGGAATTCCCGTTGCACTCTTAATGTTACCACCGTTGCTTTTAATGTCACCAAAGGTTGTTTTGACTTTCCTGTATGCTGAGTCTGTCCTTCCGACAATAATACCTATTTCGATGTCTTCACATTTTTCCTGCAGCCATTTCGTCTTAGCTTCCCTGGACTTCCTATTTATTTCTTTCCTCAGCGACTTGTATTTCTGTATTCTTGATTTTCCCGGAACATGTTTGTACTTCCTCCTTTCATCAATCAACTGAAGTATTTCTTCTGTTATCCATGGTTTCTTCGCAGCTAACTTCTTTGTACCTATGTTTTCCTTCCCAACTTCTGTGATGGCCCTTTTTAGAGATGTGGTGCCTACTGCGCTATTCATTATTGCTGTATCTATAGCGTTAGAGAACTTCAAACGTATCTCGTCATTCCTTAGAACTTCCGTATCCCACTTCTTTGCGTATTGATTCTTCCTGACTAATGTCTTGAACTTCAGCCTACTCTTCATCACTACTATATTGTGATCTGAGTTTATATCTGCTCCTGGGTACGCCTTACAATCCAGTATCTGATTTCGGAATCTCTGTCTGACCATGATGTAATGTAATTGAAATGTTCCTGTATCTCCCAGCCTTTTCCAAGTATATCCCCTCCTCTTGTGATTCTTGAACAGGTTATTCGCTATTACAAGCTGAAACTTGTTACAGAACTCAATTAGTCTTTCTCCTCTTTCATTCCTTGTCCCAAGCCCATATTCTCTTGTAACCTTTTCTTCTACTCCTTCCCCTACAACTGCATTCCAGTCGCCCATGACTATTAGTTTTTCGTCCCCCTTTACATACTGCATTACCCTTTCAATATCCTCATACACTTTCTCTATCTGTTCATCTTCAGCTTGCGACGTCGGCATGTATACCTGAACTATCATTGTCGGTCTTGGTCTGCTGTCGATTCTGATTAGAACAACCCGGTCACTGAACTGTTCACAGTAACACACCCTCTGCCCTACCTTCCTATTCATAACGAATCCTAAGCCTGTTATACCATTTTCTGCTGCTGTTGATATTACCCGATACTCATCTGACCATAAATCCGTGTCTTCCTTCCACTTCACTTCACTGACCCCTACTATATCTAGATTGAGCCTTTGCAATTCCCTTTTCAGATTTTCTAGTTTGCCTACTACGTTCAAGCTTCTGACATTCCACGCCCCGACTCGTAGAACATTATCCTTTCGTTGATTATTCAATCTTTTTCTCATGGTAACCTCCCCTTTGGCAGTCCCCTCCCGGAGATCCGAATGGGGGACTATTCAGGAATCTTTTGCCAATGGAGAGATCATCATGACACTTCTTCAACTACAGGCCACATGTCCTGTAGATACACGTTACGTGTCTTTAATGCAGTGGTTTCCATTGCCTTGTGCATCCTCATGTCGTTGATCATTGCTGATTCTTCCGCCTTTAGGGGCAATTTCCCACCTCTAGGACAAGAGAGTGCCCTGAACCTCTATCCGCTCCTCCGCACTCTTTGACACGGCCGTTGGCAGAATGAGGCTGACTTCTTATGCCGGAAGTCTTCGGCCGCCAATGCTAATTATTTATCAAAATTTAGGCAGTGGCGGGGATCGAACCCGGGACCGAAGACGTTTTAATTGTGAATCAAAGACGCTACCCCATAGAGCACGGGTTAGTCTGCAGGCGGAGCTACTGGTGCAAAATGAAGTGCCCATACACGCCAGTGTTACAGTTCCTTTTGTCAAAGACATGTAGGGGTGTACGTGCATCAATCATAATCCCACCGCTCACCATCAAACCACGAACTCCATATAGGTTCCTTTCAAGGACATTAAGGGTTTGGTATCTGGTTCCTGGTTCACACCAGATGAAAACCCGGCGAGAATCGCTGTTCAGACTATACCTGGACTCGTCCGTGAACATAACCTGGGACCACTGTTTCAATGACCATGTACTATGTTCTTGACACCAGGCTTTACGGTCTCTCGTGTGACCAGGGGTCAGTGAAATGCACCTTGCAGGTGTCCGGGTGTATAAATCATATCTGTTCAGTCGTCTGTAGACTGTGTGTCTGGAGACAACTGTTCCAGTGGCTGCGGTATGGTCCCGAGCAAGGCTACCTGCAGTACCCCGTCGCCGACGCAGGCACTTATGGTGAAATATCGGTCTTCTTGTAGTGTTGTACACTGCGGACGTTACGTACTGTAGCGCCTGGGCACGTTTCCTGTCTGCTGGAATCGTTGCCGTAATCCTGAGATCACGCTTTGTTTCACACAGGGGGTCTGTGCTACGATCTGCTGTGTTTGACCAGCCACCAGTTGCCCTAGTATTCTACCCCTCATAACGTCATCAATATGCGTTCTCTGAGTCATTTACAACACACAGTCACCATTAGCATGCGTAAAAACGTCTGCACACTTACTCGCAGCACTGTACTACGGTATGCACCAACACACCTGTGCTTCCAGCGCAATCGTGCGACGACCGCAGGTCAGATGCACCGCATTTATACCCCGAGGTCATTTAAACCTGAAAACTGCCCACCAGAGCGTTGTTTGACCATATACCAGCATTATCCTTAATTTATGAGCACGAGTGTATATAAAGCGTTTCGGGGTGGATGCGGTTAACACTGCAGTTGTTGGCGTAATGCGGAAACGTAAGGATTTGTCTGACGTGCCAAATTAGCTTTCGGGGCAATGGTGAAAGCATTTCATAAACGGCTAGTTTTGTAAACTGGTCCCGTGCCATCGTGGTTAAAGTGTACCGTGGATGGGAAAACGGCGCTATCCAAAACCGACGTCGGGGCAACTAAGGTGCACCACAGGCCATATATGACAGT
The DNA here is from genome assembly GCF_023897955.1 of Schistocerca gregaria. Lineage (NCBI taxonomy): Eukaryota > Metazoa > Arthropoda > Insecta > Orthoptera > Acrididae > Schistocerca > Schistocerca gregaria. Next base: position 624,351,867 of record NC_064922.1, read on the forward strand.
GGTGAAAGAAGGTTGCGGAGATGTGTTAGGACGAATAAAAACAGTGCACATGATGAGCAAATGACCAACAAGATGAACCAAATGGCCACGACAGTGTCTTCTCAAGCCGGCCGGTGTGGCCGAGCGGTTCTAGACGCTACAGTGTGGAATCAAATCACTCGACCGGTACGGTCGCAGGTTCGAATCCTGCCTCGGGCATGAATGTGTGTGATGTCCTTAGGTTAGTTAGGTTTAAGTAGTTCTAGCTCTAGCGGATTGATGACGTCAGAAGTTAAGTCCCATAGTGCTCAGAGCCATTCTTAGTCTTCTCAAAGACTGTTCGGCGCACGTTGGTGTGTATGTGCCTCTGCAGAAGGCGCGTGGTTCGTGCACCCATCCTGGCTGCTGTTCATCGGCGGCGAAGGCTGGAATTTGTGCATCAGTATCGGTACTGGTCGTACACTGATTGGTGGCCTTTTCAGATTACTCGTTTTTTAAGCTTCGGCTGACAGTTGGTCATTGGCGTTTATGGCCCAAAAAGAATCGTTGGAAAGGTCCAGGCTGGAGGAGGGAGCTTTATAGTCTGAGGAATGTTTTCGTGACATGTGCAGCGCCTCTTAGGCGGACGGGGTATAACTGCCGATCAGTTCCCCAGGAAAGAGGTACACAGCTCATGTTCTCTGTAGTTCGACCATGCCTAGACGGTCAATACTGCGTTTCTATCGCGTCAGCATTGTTACTTTGTGCCAGGAAGGGCTCTCATCAAGGGAAGTGTCCAGGTGTCTCGGAGTGTACCAAAGCGATGTTGTTCGGACATGGAGGAGAGACAGAGAGACAGGAGCTGTCGATGACATGCCTCGCTCATGCCGCCCAAATACTACTACTGCAGTGCAAGACAGCCACCTACGGATTATGGCTCGGAGGAATCATGAAAGCAACGTCATCATGTTGAATAAAGCTTTTCGATCAGCCACTGGACGACGTCTTACGACTCAGGCTGTGCGCTATAGGCTGCATGATGCGCAACTTCACTCCCGACGTCCATGGCGAGGTCCATCTTTGCAACCACGACACCACGCAGCGCGAAGCAGATGGACCCAACAACATACCGAATGGACCGCTCAGGACTGGCATCGCTTCCTCTTCACCGATGAGTGTCGCAAATGTCTTCAACCAAACAATCGTCGGAGGCCTGTTTGGAGGCAACCCAGTCAGGCTGAACGCCTTAGACACACTGTCCAGCGAGTGCAGCAAGGTGGAGGTCACCGTTGTTTTGGGGAGGCATATATGGGGCCGACGTACACAGATGCTGGTCATCGGAGCGGCCGTAACGGCTGTACGCTACGTGAATGCCATCCTCCGACAGATAGTGCAACCATATCGGCGACATATTGGCGTGGCACTCGTCTTCATAGACGACATTTTGCCCCCACATATTACACATATTACACATCTTGTGAATGATATTCTTCAGGATAACGACATTGCTCCCCTAGAGTGCCCCTCATGTTCTCCAGACACGAAACCTATCGAACATGCCTGGGATAGATTAAAAAGGGCTGTTTATGGAGGACGTGACCCACCAACCACTCTGAGGGATCTAAGCCTAATCGCCGTTGAGGAATGGGACATCGTGAACCAACAGTGCCTTGATGAACTTGTGGATAGTATGCCACGACGAATACAGGCATGCATCAATGCTAGAGGGAGTGCTACCACGTATTAGACGTACTGGTATGTACAGCAATCTGGAACACCACCTCTGAAGGTTTCGCTGTATGGTGGTACAACATGCAATGTGTGGTTTTCATGAGGAATAACAAGGGCGGAAATGATGTCTATTTCACTTTTCTGTACAGTTTCCGGAACTCTCTGAACCAAGCTGATGCAAAACATTTTTGATGAGTGTATTTTGACAATGAGAGGACGACAGTACGACACTAGGCTGCAACCACACCATAGTAGCTTTTCATCTGATGGTTATTGAATTCCTATGTGTTCTGTGTTGTAGGTTTTGGTGATTGTCAGTTGTAGGATGTTTAACTGTCTTGAAGGTATTTTTAGAAAAACCAAGGTTACTAGTGTAACAATCCTAATAAATCATAATGAAGGTATTAGTAACGACCTATTGTGGATCACTGATCCTTTATACCAAAACGCTCAGAAAGCGTCTTGGAACCACTTTCAAATATTTAACAGGAGATTTCAGATTCACCCTGTATTTCCATGTAGCTTTGGTATACTTCTGCAAATTTTCTCCTGTTTATTCTTCCCATTTCATCGTTTCAAAACGTTTTTCACATATCACTTTTTTTCTCCATTAATCTTTCCAGATTGTACTAATTTCATTCTTCTGGTTGCAATCGTTTCTATTGCAAGTAAAATTCTACTTCTACAATTTTCTCACAGTACATATGTCATTTCCACATACATTTGTATTCCGAAATCCACGTAAAATTGATACTCACATGAACTTCTTGTTACAGAAAACAGTTTTTCCCGTTACATTTACTTCACACATCTACATAAACGTCTGTATCCATCTGTATCTAGTTCACGCATCTCTACTCATTTTTACTTTTAAGGGCGTCTCCACTGTTTAGGAATGTTTCCGTATTCCCATTCGCCATCTTTGACGTACATGGCAGCCTTCGTCTTTCAGATCTCTCTTCCCCATCACTGTAATTACTGCTGCTCTTCATATTAATCTCGACCGTCCACGCCTCCTTCTTCCTAGAGGCGACCGTTCCAGGATTGTTTTTGCCCATCGTACTTGCTTCATTCGCCGTATTTAGCCGTACTATTGAACAACTATGTTCTAAATATTTAGCAAGACTGATTGTTCCACATCTTTTATCTCCCTAATTTCCTCATTTCTTCTCCGCTCTGTTTCGAATAACCTGGCTGCCCTCCTTATCCCATCGATCTCTGCCGCTTGTAATCTGTTTCTTCGCTGCTTCCCAGGGGTCTATCCTACCGCACGGTGTGTTACTATACTTGCAGCTGAAGTCTGCAGAATCCTCTTCATTGTTTCTTTTAATATTGCCCGGCTCCACAGAGCTCCACTTAGCATTTTAATTGCTCCTCCTGCCTGCTAGATCCTGCGTTCCTCATCTGCCTCGCAGCTTCCCGAGGAATGGATAATTTATCCTAGGTATTGATACTGATTCACAGCTTTAATAGTTCCTCGAGGCAGTATTATAGCTCTTCCGTCTCCTCTCACTACTATATGTTCTGTTTTGTTCATATTTATTCTAAGCTCTCCTAGTCGAAATGCTTCCTCTAACATCTTTGTCATAATGAGTAGAGAGTACCATGCTCGAATGAAATTATAATACCTCCACAAGACTGATTCCACGATTCCAGTATAGGCTGCACATATATTTCAAACAGGGTTGCCGACGTAATGCTGTCCTGTCTAAGAATTGGGTACGTTAGGTACATGTTTCTTTGAATGAAAATATTTCCCCTACTGACGGCACTTAAATTCACGATAACTCACGGACATTGCAATCGTCAGTGAAAATGAGGAACATTGTAGGACCTGTTGAATCGAATGGTCTAAATAGCACACTTTGTAGTTTGAGAGTAATCCGAAGCACGCTGAAAGCATTGAGAAGAAGCAAAAATGACATCAACGAGAAACTCAGCATCCAAGTTGGAAAGCACAGGTTGGACGAAGTGGAGTAAAAATGACACACTACGAACGAAGTAAGGCGGACATAAACAGCAGAGTAGCACAAGCATAGTGGAAATTGTTGTCCAATAGAAGTCTACTAGTATCAAACATCAGCCTTAGTGTGAGCAACAAATTTCTGAGAACGGAAGCTTGGAGCAAAATATTGCTTGAAACTGAATCAGAAGCTGTAGGGAAACCGGAAAAGGAGGGAATCGAAGCGTTTGAGAAGTGGTGCTATAGTAGAATCATGAAAATTGGGCTCTGATCGGAAATGAGGAGATTTTCCGCAGAATCGTTGAGTGGAGGACATGTAGAAAACGCTGAAGTTACAAAATGGTTCAAATGACTCTGAGCACTATGAGACTCAACTTCTGACGTCATCAGTCCCCTAGAACTTAGAACTACTTAAACCTAACTAACCTAAGGGCATCACAACCATCCATGCCCAAGGCAGGATTCAAGCCTGCGGCCGTAGCGGTCGCGCGGTTCCAGACCGAATCGCCTAGAACCGCTCGGCCACCCTGGCCGGCTTTGAAGTTAACAACCGACCGTATAATATGACAAATGTTAAAACCACAAGGAATAACTTCAGTAGTATTTGAGGAAGCTGTGGAGGGTACAAATTGCAGGGAAAGTCAGATCACTGATGACCAGTGGAAAATATATAAACTGTCTGAAAAAAACTTAAAAACCCAGAGACATAGCCTGATGTCTATGTGATATCGTACTTGTTTCTCTGACACGTAGAACGACCACTAGAGTGTATTAGTCTTGTTCCTGTTTAGTGTTCTTAGCATCCTTGTTAGGGTATATAAGGGGAGTGAACATGTTCAGATGTTGAGTGATTACTACGAACGATACGGAGTTGCGGCGAACTCGTTTGATCCAGCTCCTGATAGAATTTGAAAGGGACTTCACTCTGGGTCTTCATTTGGTCCGCTGGGTTGGAGATTTTCTCCGCTCGTGGAATGGGTGTTGTGCTGTCCTTATCATCAGTTTATCATCATCACCTGCGCGCGAGTCGCCCAATTTGGCGTCGAATGAAATAAGACTTGCACTTAGTAGACGAACTTCCCCGAAGAGGGATACGATGCCATACACTCATTTCCACTTTTTCTCATACTTCCAGTGTTTTAGAGAGGCACAGACGTGTTATCCATGGCGTCATAGTGTGGGGAACTTTTGGATATGTCTTCAGGCTGGTGCAATAGTACGTCACTGGCATCTTCCAACGCCATGCGTTACCTCCCGAGCGATATTATCATAGTGCAATTTTTTAATGCCCGACCACATATGGCACTTGTCGCTATGAACTACCTGTGTGAAGGTGAGGTACTCCAGTGGCTAGAAAGGCCGCCAGACCCCTTCCTGGTAGGATATATGCAGGACCAGTCCAACGTCAACTCCGTCCCAGTGCCATTACCGGGATATCAGGGGCTAATTACAACAGTCTCTGTTGGCCATTGAGGCTAGTGGACATCGGTGACAGCTGTCACGCTTTCGTATGAATCATCTGCACAACGATTGAAATTCACGATACCCAGTTTTACGGCTCTATACGATAAGTTCGTTGATTTGAAAAAAGCGTATGGGGTCTGAAGATGGGAAAAATTCTAACGAAACTGGTTGCTTTCAAAATAAAAAAATATCGTATAGTGTACGGCTGTTGGTCAAGTTTATTGAACTGAAAATTACGACAGTAGTTTTCCAGCATGCCTCTGGGAGGAATACAACGCCTTTAAGATATCCTTCACAACAGAAACCGTTCATGTCTCCACGCTGTAGGGGGTACAACGCCATACTGATGAGTGGACCCATATTGCCAATTTCTTTATAAATTAACATCACATGTCCTCTCAGACCTTGAAGTTTCATTTCTTTTCCTACCTCTCTTCTAAGTGCTTCACTTCCTCACCCCCCCCCCCTTTTTTCAGCCGATGTCTGTATATTCACTAGGATCGTAACAACGTCCCAACCTGGTGCTCTTGGTCTGCATCGATAACAGACTGGCTTTCTTCATCCGGTATTACATCCAGGTAGCCACCTTGCAGCCGTCTCCCATCCCATGGCTGCTGCAGGCAGTGTTTAGATGCTTGCATGAAGACTACAGATGTGGTGACATCATTTAGAGGAATCTACTAGTGTTAGTCATCCAGTTAAACTCGAGTAGCGTTTGACTAGAGACTCAAATGTGACAAAGGAAAGCTGAGACCGCAGTCTCCTCTATTGGAGAACTGACCCAAGATATTACGCAGCGATTGAATACTAGCTCATTCAGTCTAGAGTGTTCGTCGTGTATCCATAGACCGCGGTAGAGCAGTACGTAGTTAACAGCACCGTGCAGTCCGGGAATGCCGTCCTTAAGAGTGTACAGCCGTTCCTGCAGTTGGAGACCTGCAGGCAATGGCCTCCAGTTGCGATGTCAGTGCTCGTAGGCATGAACAGACTCGTGCGCTCAGCGTGTAGTTTTGACCCAAGAATTGTGCAATTGTTCAACGCGTGTAACGAATCAAACACTTTATCCGGTCGTTATAAAGTCAGTAACTCCTCTTCAGAAACGACGTTTTCTAACATTTTAGAAAAGAACTATACAGAAATTCGTAATGTATTAATTACTAAATCAATAAACTACACACACACACACACAAACACAAACACACGCACGCGCGCGCGCGCGCAACAGCGATAGCGATAGCGTTTGACAGAATAACGATTAACAACAAAATAGAAGCTCTGCTCAAACTATCAAAAATTCATCGCTGTCTCGTTTATTGATAAATCATGATTTTACTCAAAATAATGTAACAGCGCTAGAATATTTTTTTACTCAAAATAATGTAACAGCGCTAGAATATTTGTCCAAATTGGGCAATCACTGTGAAGCAAAGTACTAACAGATCAGGACTTAAAAGTTAATCATTTCACTGTGCGTAGAGTATTAAAACGGATAGGTAAGGAGTAAGTGACAAGGTGAAGGTTTCATTGGTACTGGGAAGTGTGGTCGGACAGTGTCATTAGAATCGCAGCGTCTGCGAAAGCAGAAATCTGGGTTCAAATCCCAATGAGGCACACATTTTGTTGGTTGCATGTGATAAATATTTTTTTTAAAAAATAGAAAAAAGTCGATCAAATATTTGTGAAATGATTTGCGTAAGTGTAACGGAAACATTTGACGTACCGAACTTGCTGTACATGACTGAGGCCATTATTCAAAGGCGCGTCGAATCTTTCTGTTATCTACTTCATTGTCACTTGTAGACAAATCATTTCACAAGACATTTGATTGATTTATATATTAGTTCTTCCCGCAAGCTTTTTGGGAGTGGAACGGTAGAAAAACAGTCAGAAGATTGTTCAATGGACCATATGCTGTACACTTAAGGGTGAATTGCAGAGTAATCATGTAGATTTAGATTATTCATTTCTTTTTATGTTCAAGTTTTGTTTAGAAATCGTAATATTATAGATACCTCATTTGCCTTCACAGCGTCTTCTGTTCTCGAAATGTTCTGAATTTAATATTTCATTCGGAGGAAGCCTTTCTGGCACGTAAGTATCACACACGTGCGTTTTTATGCGCAGTATATGTATGCCTTGAACAGGTACGTTTACTGCTATTCGTGAAATATTTAATTTTCCCTGACATTACTACTTTGGTTTCTCTTAACACTCCCGATTTCTTTCGAGAAATGAGATATTTTCATTTTTCGAAAACAAGACCTATTTCTGGTCGATTTGATACCTGATTTTTCCGTTTCCACTCTTTCTTTGGCTATGAAAATTCGGACAAATACCCATTGTGTAATTTATAGGGCGTAGCGTTTTAGCAATGATCATGTATATTTGAGCAAAAATCCGTAAAGAACTACAAAAGTGCCGAATATTTTCTTTAGTAACCTTGGAACTGTAAGTCTCTTATTCAAGCAAAACAACTTTAGGCAAATATGATTTCCAAACTGTAGCATTTTTAGTGAGAAGATGCGACGTAGTAAGTAGATGCCTGGTGTATATCCTTAGATTATATAACTTTTCAATATCTGATGATTAATGATATTTGTAATTTCAGTTTCAATTATGAAACAGGGCCCTGTAATGGTAGGAGTGAACAAGGAATAGAAATGTTCAATTGCAACAATTAACAAAGGAGACAAGCAAAATTGTCCCCGATTCTGCCTTGAATATAACCATAGAACACGTTTTAGGTTGCTAATGTGATGTTGGTTCGAGGCAAAAATAGCTCAACCGGGCTTCAGCAGTTTTGGCCACACCGTGTCTGTGTGATGACGTACGGCGAATTCGTCAGGCTCAAGTGTCTGTAACGTCCAGTAGCTCGTCGCCCACGGAGTGCCTTTCTTGGAGACAGTGATTAATCTACAAGCATTCATTCGCGAACGCAACGTCCTCTTGCTTACTCTGGGGATCGCAGAGCAAAGCGTGACAACGTCCAAGCCTGAAGCATCTGATCTTTTTTCCCTCTTCTTCAAAGAGTGATCTGAAAGTCCGAGTTGCGTGATTTACAGTAAAATTTTAAAAATTTCATTGGTTATAAAAAATACATTCTGATGTAGCATTCGAAGTCAGTCTCTTACAAAAATACAATTATAAAAAGTAAATGTCTCCTGTTCTCTCTTCTAAGTGATAGCTGCGATGGAAATGAGGCTCACTTAGTAAGTGCGGCACGCATGCAGCCAAACTCTCTCCATTACCGTTCCCTCTTGTATTATTCTTCAATTTCAGGCAGCGTGTCGTTTTGCGTGATTTATTGCAGTAAATATTCCCGTATTCGAATCAACAACAGCTGCCAGTACGAGTAACTTTCGAGGAGGAATCCTCGGTGTAGCGAAGCAGCTTAAGTCACTTGCTTATGGCAAGTCTTCCGGTCTAGACTATATTAGGTTCGTTCTGAAACGTACTGGTGACATACCCTCTATTTCAGCGGTCGTATACAGCCGTTCGCTAGACTGAAGATCCACGCCTATAGACTGGAAAACTGCACAGGCCGCACCAATGTCAAGAAAGGAGACGGAAATAATCTGCTGCATCGTAGATCCATATCACTGATTTCGATCTGTCGGAGGATTCAGGAACATATACTGTGTTCCACTATAGTGAAATACCTCAACGAAAACGATTTACTGACCTACTTCCAGCACAGATTCAGAAAATATCGTTATTGTGAAACACACCATACCGTACCATTACATAACATACCATTCCTCAAAAGCTGCTTCTAATCAAACTGCATGCCTACGCAGTAATCGTCTTAGTTTTGCGCCTGGATTCTTAATTGCCCGTCAGAAAGATCGCTGTCAGTAGTAATAGACAGGACGTATTGAGCGACACCAAAACGATTTCTATGGTTCGCCAAGGATGGGTTATGGGCACTCTGTGGTTCTGAATCGATTTAGGAGACAATATGAACAGCCTTCTTCGATTGTTTGTAGGTCTCCCTCTCGTTTGCTGTTAAATGAAGTCATCATAAGATCAAAATGATTTGCAAAATGTTCCAGGCAAGACAACTGCATGGTTCGAAAAGCTGCAGTTGACCCCAAATAATAAAAAGGTTGAAGTCTTCGACATGAATTCTAAAAAAAATCTCTAGCTAAATGCCTATGGATTGCAATGACGAGCCATGAACCAAACACTGCGTTTTCTTAACTGAACACATGAAAGACGCAACATACTAAAGAAACAAGCAGCACTAGAGCAGGGGTGTCCAGATGGGAAGAAGAAGAGTGTTTTTGGGGCTAGATAAAAAAAAAAGAAAAAGTGAGTGAGTAGTGGATGGGAGAGGGGGGGGGGGGGGGGTAGACAATAGACCAAGAGAGAACAGCATCGTGTGCTGGGTTTCATATTGAAAGTACTCAATTTATCATACCTTATATAAAAGGAATTTTGTGCATTTCTTCCCCGATCGTGTGACAGATGCTGATTTGTTGAGCCGCTATGATACCCGCTTCGAGTCGCATAAGGTCTGCGAGGCGCGTGCTGGTCACCCATGTTCTAGACTATTGCTGCGTGCTACGGGATCCTTACTAGATGTGATCGACTGAGGACATCGAAAACGTTCAAAAAGAATGAGCTCGCTTTCTCGTATCGCAAAAGAGGGGAGAGAGCGTCACGGATATGGTAAGAAATTGGGGTAACAATCATTAACACAAATATATTTTCGTAGCGGCAACACATATTCACAGGATTTTTGCTAACAGCTTTCTTCTCCGAATGCTATAATATTTTCTTGACGGCCCACCTACGAAGAGAGAAATTACAGTCGCAAGAACATACAAGAAATCAGAGCTCGCCAGAAACATTTAAGTGTTAATTTTTCACATGTGCTGTTCGGGAATGGAAACGTTCGAGACTAGTCTGAAAGTGGATCAATGAACCCTCTGTCAAAATCCTAAGAGTAAATTACGGAGTAGTCACACAGATGTAGAGACAAAAATGGTGCTTGCTATGGTTTTCGGACGACGAGACACGCAAGCACAGCCTTTCACTGGACATAAATACAAGTTATTTCGTGTCAGAGCACTGACGGAATCACAGTTTGGATCAGATCAAAATATATTTTATTTTACGATTTAATTCATATATGTTCTTATATTCACCTGTCTTCAATACCAGAAAAGTGTCCCACTCGTCGGCAAATCTACAGTATCAATAGAATTTGCATTTTCCTAACTTTAAGTGAATAGTCTTAGAAATTCGTTGTGTGTACATGAATTTAAACTGAAAACTTAGCGCAGTTCTTCCGGAACACACTGTTTCCAATTCTGTATTCGTATACAGAATAATACGCGAATCTGAGCAATTTTAAAGAAACTGAAGAAAACGCTTGTCTTCTCTGTCGAATATGGCAGCTCGGTACCTAGCGTCCACGTGCTCCTCTCGGTCCTAAAGTAATCATGAATCGAGTATGCGTTGAGGCGTTTAAGTGAAAGCAACCCACGTCTTATGAGGCCTGATGTAGATATTTGCCTTGAAATCAATGAGGCTGAAAATTGGACACTAGCAAGCATACTATCCAGTAGATCGTACATACAACGGGTGAGTTCTTAATGAATAAAGTGCTACATCTTTTCTACTTCCTCTTTGGATCTGCAGACTGATGCTTTCAAGGTAGCATGAGTTGATGCTTTCACGTTCACCATGTGTCTCTGTCTGTTCACTTCGTCCAAATATGGATGTGACTTACGTGAAATGTAAAGCCACATCCAATACAAATCTGTAACACAACCATCTGTGTGGAGTGCTTATAACTATGTATTATTTATATTTTAGGACAATTATTTTGCAAAAAACACACCACATGTTGTAATGAAAGCATGAAAACCGTCTGAAGATGAATAGTAATGATTCGAAACCGGTAACGGTACCTTTTGAATAAAGGAACTGAAAATAAATTTGTGGATGGTTGCTGTCTCAACACCATCCATTTGTCTTCAGATAACAGCCACGGTTTCCAACTACGTCATCATACGACAAAATTGCAATAACTGATACTATTCTAGCCTTTGGATCACATTTCATATTTTAGACAGCTTCTCTTTCTCTTATTTATAAATATTACACCGTCGCGTTCTGTACATGAAATTTACAGTCATAAAGGTAAGTTTGTTGCTGTCGCTGCTCCGAGAGGCTCTGTAGCAGATTTCTACAGTGTGATTTTCGCAGTTCTTTCTTATACGTTTGGAGAAGCAACGACTTTTTCAGGCTCAATTAACTTCAATTAATGACCCGACGTCTGCTTTTATTACGTCACGCGACTTTCTGTGTCTCCTACTGAAGCAAACATTTATGTTTTTCATCAGGCAGATTGCGCTTATTATAATTTGCATGTATCATTTCTGAGTTCAACACAAGACATAGTTTCTTCTTATGAGGCCAGATAGGGTACTTTGCATTAGTAAAAGCGAATCGAAAAATGATTCGACATGATAGAACGTTTAAAGTTATCTGGCTATTCAGGAAATCAGCAACGGCGTCAAGCTAACGTTCACATTTCATACGTTCTTTACCGCAAATGGCGCTTTAATTCAAACTTTCAGTGCTTCGACAGAATATCTATATTGTTGTAACTTGTTTATAATACGCCAACAACTGAAAGATCAGTATGGGCAACAGGAAGCAAAGAAGCCTAAAAATTATTAAGTTATGATTAAAATTTATCAAATACGGCACAGAAAAAAAGAGAGACATTAAGGAAAAGATCGATATTTTTGGACATTTATATACAATAAATCACAACAGCCTGAAAAACGTAAATATGTCTTTGAAAATAAACTAACATAAAGACGGATCTTGGAAGTAAAAACAGATTGAGAAATGTACAACATGAAAATAGAAGCCGTAGCAGGCAAAGTTATTTTCAAAAGAAATGCGTAAAATCTAGAAATCCAATGCCCAAACAATAAGAGAACAGGTCCGAAGTCGTCTGAAGAAAGATAAGACAGACTGAAAAGATAAAATAAAATTGGAGGAGGCAAAAAGCACGAATGAGATATGACTGAAATTGCCACATTGTCCCTTTCTGGTAACACCGAAGGACGAAAAAATGTTCAGCAGAAACAGAATTTATTGAGAAAGCAATTTTATTTTTTCTAGTTGTAAAATATTGTAATCTGAATAATAATAACGATCAATAAGGTGTCAAATTATTAACCACGCTACCTCAAAAAAATACCTTTACCCTCCCCCCCCCCCCCCCCCCCTCCGCCCTTTCCATTCATCTCCTAACCGCTACCAAAACACTTTTAATGAAAGCCTTTAAATTTTTACATGTACAAATTTCCAAATTTTCAGCTATACCAGAGACTAATGGTTCAAATGGCGCTGAGCACTATGGGACTCACCTTCTGAGATCATAAGTCCCCTAGAACGTAGAAATACTTAAACCTAAGTAACCTAAGCACATCACACACATCCATGCCCGAGGCAACATTCGAACCTGCGACCGTAGCGGTCTTGCGGTTCCAGACTGTAGCGCCTAGAACTGCACGGCCACTCCGGCCGGCTATATCAGAGTCTAAGCAGCATAAAAATTAGGAATCTCAAAAATGGGACGGAAACCTGGAAAATTACGAGCTTGTGTGGGTGTGTGTTTGTGTGTAAACTTTTTTTTTATATGAGTTATGTATGTGCGTGTTTTTTATTTCTTCTTCTTCTTTCGTTTCACCCTCTTTGGGGTACGCTGGATCAATCATTTCTTTGTGCGTTGTTCTTTTTTTAGGGCCCAGTATTTCTTCATTGTTTCTGATCTTCTTCTCCTTTCTTCTTCCGAGATGAAGGGTTTGGACTTTTGTGTGGATTTGTCTTGGAACCTTATGTTTTCATCTTTAGTAATTAATTTAGCAGTTCCATCAATAAGTGAATTTTCTGAAATCTTTAATTCCACTAGGTCTTTCTCAGTTTCTTTAAACCAGTTGGGCTTCGTTTTTCGTTTACGGAAGAAGTCAAAGATTTGTTTAGTTAATCTGTTGGAATTCATTCTGAGAAGATGACCATAAAAATTTAATTTCCTTTTTCGCATAGAATCTGAAAGTTTTTCAATTTTCTTGTAGAGAGTTTAATTTTTTATGTATATAATCTTATTGTCTTGAAATTTTGGCCCAATGATTTTTCTTAAAATTTTTCTTTCCTTTACCTCAAGTTTCTCCATTTGGCCTTTGAAATTCATGTTAAGTGTTTCTGCTGCATACAGTGCTTCTGGCTTAATCACTATGTTGTAATGTGTAATTTTGGACCCCCATGAAAGGGATTTTTTGTTGTATGTATTTTTTGTTAGTTGGAAGGCCAATTCAAGTTTATTTTTTCTGGATTCCATTGCTTTGCTTTCCCCAGCATTCCAACTAATCCATTCTCCGAGATATTTGAATTCTTTTACTATTTCAATCTTCTGTTCTTGAACGTTGAGGTATTTACATGAGTGTTTGATGTTTGTCAGTATCTTACTTTTTTCAAAGGAGATGTGAAGACCAATTTTAGCTGCTTTTTTCTTTAGTTCAAGGATTTGCTCCCGTGCTTCTTCCATTGTTTCAGCAAACAGGGCCATATCATCTGCAAAAGCCATGCTATTTACTTTAAGGTTCTTCTTTTTGCAACCCAGTCTTATACCACTCTTAATATTTGTGTTCCATTCTCTGACTACTTTCTCAAGTGCACAATTGAACAGCAACGGCGAGAGCCCATCGCCCTGTCGCACTCACGTTTTTATTTCAAAGGGTTCCGATAGATCGCCCATAAATTTAACTTTCGAAAATGTATTTGTAAGGGTCGCTTTTATAATATTAGTTGTTTTCTTATCCAAACCCATTTCTTCCTGGACTGACAACAGAGATTCTCTATCAATCGAATCATATGCTTTTTTGAAATCAATGAAGGAGATTACGTACGTCTTTGCCCTTGATTTTTGGTATGCCATAATGTTTTTGAGATTTAGTATTTGTTCCGAACATGATCTGCCCTTTCTAAAACCTCCCTGGTATTCCACGATTTGCAGATCCAATTGTAGCTCTGCCCTGTTCAAAAGGACTTTAGAAAGAATCTTGTATCTTATATCCAGCAGTGATATTCCTCTGTAATTGTTGGGGTCTGTCTTCAAACCTTTCTTGTGGATAGGGTGGATGAGAGCTGTTTTCCATTCTGTGGGGATCTTTTCTTCTGTCCAGATTTGATCGAAAACACACTTTAGGGATGTAACTGCATTTTTGTTAGCCTTTTTCCATAGTTCGGCCACTATTTGATTTTCTCCGGACGCCTTGTTGTTTTTAAGTTCTGAAATGACCTTCTGTAGTTCTTCAGTCGTCGGTGGTTCCGAATCCGGCTTCTCACGGTTGTTTGGGATGGATTCAAATTTTTCAAGGATGGGTTCACAATTCAAGAGTTTCTCAAAGTAGCCTGCTAGTATTTTGCAGTTTTCCGTGTTGTTGTGAGCGATGGTCCCATTTACCTCTCGAAATTGGAGGGTGGGTGCTTTGTATCTTGACAACCTTTGTTTGAAAGTTCTCTAAAAGCTTCTTGTGTTGTTTTTAGCAAATTCTTCATCAATTTGGAGGAGAGTTTTGTTTTCATGTGTCTTCTTAATCCTTTTTATATTTTTATCTACCAGTTTTCTAACTGTAATGAAATTCAGTCTAGTTTCTTCTGTTTTCTGTGATTGCCAATTTTGCCATGCCTGTTTTCTTGTTTCAATGAGGGCATCACATTCCATTGACCACCAGGCATGTTTTTTACTTTTTTTGTTAGGTTCTATCCGTTCAGCTGTAGTAATGAGGTTTTCCTTGATATCCCCCCAGCTTTGTGTCTGAATGGTTTCTGTTGCTTTTGTGAATTCATCTGATTTTAATATCTTTTCTGTGCTATACTTCCGACCCTTAATTTGTTTCATGCTTCGTTTCCTGTTTGGGATGACTTTGAACTTAATTTTAGAGAGGTAGTTGTCTGAATCCAAGTTTGCACCCCTGAGAACCCTAACATTCATGATTTCTTTGCTAGAAATCATCTTGATTGCCACATGATCAAGTTGAAATTCGCCAAGGCTAGGATTTGGAGATACCCATGTCTTTTGTCTTCGTGGTAGTTTCTTGAAAGCTGTGGATTTAAGAATTAAATTGTGTGCTTGGCAAAGTTCTATTAGTCTCACACCATTTCTGTTTGTTCTCTTGTGTGTAGGATAGTTTCCAACTATTTTCTTATATCTTTTTTCTTTACCAATCTGTGCATTAAAATCTCCAAGAAGAATGATGATGTTTTTATCTGGTATTTTCTGAATAATGTCATCTAGATTATTCCAAAAGGCCTCCACTTTTTCTTTGTTTTTCCTGTTATCCTCGTTTATAGGGGCATGTGCATTGATAATTATGTAGATTTTGTTTGTGCTTGTGAATGTAAGACTTGACATTCTTTCTGATTGTGAATCAAAGCCAACTATTGAGTTCAAGATTTGTTTGTTGATTATAAAGGCTGCCCCAAGATGTGGTACATTTTTCATTACTCCCGGTCCCACTTTCCCTTTGTATATCCTAAAACCTTCGGAATCGAAGGTATCTGTATCCAAGTATCGTGTTTCTTGAATGGCTGCTATGAATACGTTGTGGTTCTTTAGCGTATCTGTTAGATGTTTTAGTTTTCCGGTTTTCAACAATGAGTTTGCATTGATAGTTGCTAGGTATGTTGATTGCCTATGTTGAAATTTGGATGAGATTCCAAGACACTCCGACTTGTCTTTGTGCAATGTTGCAGACTCCCCAGAATCCGAATGTCTGCTGACGTACTGGCGTACGGTGGATCGTCCACCTGGGGTAAAATAGTTTACATCACACACTTCCATGATTGATGAAAGTTATTTTGGGTATGGCCCAAAGGCCACAAAATATACAACCAAGATTGTGAGTCCTGGAGGTAGTTCTTCCACATCTCTCCGCCGTTGGGAATCAGAACTTCCTCTTCCGCCTTTGAGACCGTTGACCAGTTTTCACCCAGTAACCCTAGGCAGGGGCCCTTACAGGGTGCTACCATCCGGAGCCAGATGGACCCAGGTTTTTTTAACGAGGTGTTACTCCTCCCCCTCCTCCTTCCTCATCACTTGCAAAATGAGGCCCCGGACTTGGGACCGGCAGTGGTGGAGATGTTTTTTATTTATTTTTTTGTATATTTTTCTTTTATTTAAGTATGAGTTTGTGTGTGTGTAAACTCATATTTAAGTAAAAGAAAAAATAAATAAAAAACGCACACATACATAACTCATGTTAAAAAAATGTTTACACAGAGCAAGATACACACACACACACACACACACACACACAAGCGATGTGACAAATGTGGGTGAAAGAACGCCAGAAATCGGCCAGCTGGAGTATGGAAACTAACAAATACATCTTCAGGACCACACACATGAGTTGACAGCGCTGGAAATCGTAAGTAACACCGAACGATAAGTTCACATTACGTAATTTGTGCTATAAAAAGATGATTGTAACCTAAAAGAAAGAGAGAAACACCACAAAATGTAACATGTAAGCATATTATATCTACCACATAATACGTTTATTCTATGTAGACAAGAAAACATGTATTTCAGGCCACTGGTCATACTTCCCAAATAAAAGAAGCGAAACGCATATGGCAATAAACAAATTGTGTTTATTTAGTTGCATAGATGGTTCATACCTCCAAGAATTTAGAGCAATTAAGGGAAAGACGGAAAACAGAAAAAATTACAAGACACTGATATCCTTAAAGTCTGCGTAAAAGACAGAAGAAAATGTATTA
The DNA here is from genome assembly GCF_023897955.1 of Schistocerca gregaria. Classification (NCBI taxonomy): domain Eukaryota; kingdom Metazoa; phylum Arthropoda; class Insecta; order Orthoptera; family Acrididae; genus Schistocerca; species Schistocerca gregaria. Next base: position 624,368,794 of record NC_064922.1, read on the forward strand.
TCCTCATTCACACTATTAAATAGTCACATCCTGCAGACCTGTGTTCATAATTATAATGCTAATTAAAATATTGGCAATAATGGACACAATCTCTGATTCGGTATTGAACAAATTTTGCTGTTGCACAAATTGTGAAACTTAGTTTCTATTACAGCCTTTGACGATCCATTCTCCTCAGTCAGCCTACAAAGCAAGCGAATTTACGATTTAATTTTTCCTGGAAAAACTAATGGAACAACCAACATATATCGTTTTGACCATTATTTCTTGATTCTTGTACAACATTTTCTGGTAGATTTTAGAAATTCAGTCATCATTAAGCTCCATCTGTGGAGCTGAAGTTATTATGAACAAATTAACGTGTGTCCCTGACGGAAGTTTTGTAGCAAATATTACTTGATATCAAAGAACAAACTGTTTTCTTAATCTATAGGATAATGCGAGTGGAGTAACAACACAGCCTTCTCAAATTTCACGAAATAATGAAATATTTAAGAAAATGGAACACCTACTGCCGTCCTTACGACGTCATTTATTTTCGGGGCTCCAGTGCACCATCTTCAGGCCCTAGCTGACGCTGAGGAGACTGACACCATCCGAATACACTATTCACCAGAGGCAAACACCTATAACTGGTTTTCGCAGGCTACATGTAACAGCGAAGTTGTCTCTCCCATCTTGTAAGGACGGCTGTAAGTATTCCATTTTATTGCATAGATGAACGGCCGAAGTCCCTCAGAGCTCCAATCACACGAATGGACATACAAAAATAATAAAATGGTGGACATTTCAAACAAACGTGTAGTTACGTAGTTTGTTTTTGGTCATGTGTTTTGCAACAACTAATGAATAGGTTAATATAAGAATGCTCTAGCGCGTGACCTGCAGCGCCTGTGATCGCTGAATACCTCTATCTATCTATCTATTAATGGTCTATTACTACTTGCGGACACCTCCGAGGAGTACTTCTGCCAAATTGATATACACTGTTTTTCAAACTGATGGAATGGATTGCAGGAACGCTAAAAAATACATCTTTCAGAAATTTGGCTGAATAACTCTTCGGGCATGTCAGCAAGGAGTAATGGTAATATTATTCCGTGAGCAATACCCCGTAGGTTAAGAAAACTGTTTTTTGATTTCATATAAGTAGAGAGGATATAAAATGTAGACTGGCAAAGGCAAGGAAAGCGTTTCTGAAGAAGAGAAATTTGTTAACATCGAGTATAGATTTAAGTGCCAGGAAGCCCTTTCTGAAAGAATTTGTATGGAGTCAGCCATGTATGGAAGTGAAACATGGACGATAAATAGTTTAGACAAGAAGAGAAGCTTTCGAAATGTGGTGCTACAGAAGAATGCTGAAGTTTAGATGGGTAGATCACATAACTAATGAGGAGGTATTGAACAGAATTGGGGAGAAGAAGAGTTGTGGCACAACTTGACTAGAAGAAGGGATCGGTTGGTAGGACATGTTCTGAGGCATCAAGGGATCACCAATTTAGTACTGGAGGGCAGCGTGGAGGGCAAATATCGTAGAGGGAGACCAAGAGATGAATACACTAAGCAGATTGAGGAGGATGTAGGTTGCAGTAGGTAGTGGGAGATGAAGAAGCTTGCACAGGATAGAATAGCATGGAGAGCTGCATCAAACTAGTCTCAGGACTGAAGACCACAACAACAACAACTACTACTACTACTTCCGTCAAGGACACACCTCATTTTGTACAGAGCAACTTTAACTCCTCGGGAAGGGGGGGGGTTAATGAAGACTGAGTTTCTTTAAAAAAGCAAGAAATACTGTTCGTGAGTCAATAAATAAAGTGCAGAAAGATTTACGTTGATTGCTTCATTTGTTTTTCCAAAAAAAGTCGTAAAATAGCTTATTTTATTGGCTGACTGAACAGAATGGACCCTTCAACCAATTGAATGACATATGTATGTATTTCTAAGAAAATTTCAAAAGCTCTATTACCCGGAACTGACAAATTTTATTATTAATGCATTGGGGAGACAAAAGTAATGGAACAGAGGTAAGCACATATATAGAATGCGGTATTATCGCGTACGCAAAGTATATAAGGGCAGTGCATTGGCGAAGTTATCTTTTGTCTTCAGGTGATTCATATGAAAAGGGATCCGACGTCGTTATGACCCCATGACGAGTACCAACAGGCTGAACACGGAATGGTAGTTGAAACTACACGCATGGGTCGCTCCATTCCGGAAACCGTTGAAGAATTGAATAGTTCGAGATCCACAGTGTCAATAGTGTGCCGAGAACACCAAATTTCAGGCATTATCTCTTACCATGGACAACGCAGTGGTCGTCGGCCATCTATTAACGACCGAGAGAAGCGGCGTTTTCTTGCAGTTGTCAGTGCTAACAGACAAGCAACACTGCGTGAACTAACCGTAGAGATCAGTGTAGGATGTACGATGAATGTATCCTTTAGGAGTGTGTGAAGAAATTTGGCGTTAATGGTCTACGGCATCAGACGACCGACGGGAGTGCCTTTGCTAATAGCGCGACATCGCCTGCAGCGCCTCTCGTTGGGTTCATGACGATATTGGTTGGACCCTAGACGACAGGAAAACCGTGGGCTGGTCGGATGAGTCCCGATTTCAGATGGTAAGAGCTGATGACAGGGTTCGAGTGTGGCACAGATCCGACAAAGTCATGGACCCAAATTGTCAAAAAAGCAATGAGAAAGCTGATGGCGGCTTCATAACGGTGTGGGCTGTGTTTACACGGAACTGACTCAGTCTTTTCGTTCTAATGAACCGATGACTGACTCTAAACGGTTATATTAGGCTGCCTGGAGACCATTGCAGCCATTCATGGACTTTATGTTCCCAAACAGCTACGGAATTTTTACTGGCGAGAAGGTGCCACATCAGAATATTCTGGACAATTGAAGCACATGATTATATCACCCAGACCGTATAACGTGAGTCTCAACGAACATTTATGGTACATAATCTAGAGGTGAATGTTGAAAATGGTTCAAATGCCTCTGAGCACTATGGGATTTAACATTTGAGGTCATCAGTCCCCTAGAACTTAGAACGACTTAAACCTAACTAACGTAAGGACATCAGATACATCCATGCCCGAATCAGGATTCGAGCCTGCGACCATGGCAGGCGCGCGGTTCTGAACTGAAGCGCCTAGAGCCGCTCGGCCACCGCGGCCGGCGGTGAAGGTTGAAAGTGAGGTGGTTTGATAAGGTAAGGAAAGAGGAGGTTGTGCGCAGAATCGAATAGGAACATCATATATAGTAAATACGAACAAGAAGAAGGGGCAGGATGATAGAACGTCTGTTAAGAGATCAGGGAATGACTTCCATGGTATTAGAGGGAGCTGCGAGGGCAGATTGGAATACATAAATCAAATAATAGAGCACATAGGTTGCGAGTGCTACTCTGCGATGAAGATGTTGGCACCGGAGAGGAATTCATGGCGGTCAGCAGCAAACCAGTAATAAAACTGAAAAAAGTAAAAGAATCGAGAAGTCAGTTGGCGCACAAAATCCTACATCGACAACACTTTCACAGTTATTTACGGCTATAGAGACACCATGGCCCAATGTTTCCAGAGTGGACTCCCAGCGACTTGTTTAGTCCATGGCAAAAAAATGTTAAAATGTGTGTGAAACCTTATGGGACTTAACTGCTAAGGTCATCAGTCCCTAAGCTTACACACTACTTAACCTAAATTATCCTAAGGACAAACACACACACCCATGCCCGAGGGAGGACTAGAACCTCCGCGGGGACCAGCCGCACAGTCCATGACTGCACTGCCCTCAGACCACTCGTCTAATCCCGCGCGGCAGTCCATGGCACTTCTAGTTGTTGCACCGCACTGGGCACAAGGAGGTCTGACGCAACATAAGCTGGTGTCCCGTGGCTTTTGTCACCTTAGTACAGGGTGTCCGAAAAGTCTTTCCCTGATTACATAAATTGATCTCAGGCTAGAAGTAAGATACAAATATGAAACTGGTGTCTAATTGTTTACAAAGTTTTTTTCACACATCAGTAAACTTCCACATGAGCATCCTTGGTATCACGTAGCGCATCTGGGCGATATTCAATTTCCGTCCTCACATTAGCCAACATCACTGAGCTCCCTACTTATCACTCATATACAACCGCTCGCTCACCGATAGATCTGTACCTACAGATTGAAAAATTGCGCAGGTCCCACCAGTGTTTAAGAAGGGTAGTAGGAGAATTCCATCTAACTACAGACCTATATCATTGACGTCAGTTTGCAGTAGGGTTTGGAGCATATACTGTATTCAAACATTATGAATCACCTCGAAGGAAACGATCTATTGATATGTAATCAGCATGGTTTCAGAAGACATCGCTCTTGTGCAACGCAGCTAGCTCTTTATTCGCATGAAGTAATGGCCGCTATCGACAGGGGATCTCAAGTTGATTCCGTATTTCTAGATTTCCGGAAAGCTTTTGACACCGTTCCTCACAAGGGACTTCTAACCAAGCTGCGGGCCTATGGGGTATCGTCTCAGAAGTGCGACTGGATTCGTGATTTCCTGTCAGGAAGGTCGCAGTTCGTAGTAATAGACGACAAATCATCGAGTAAAACTGAAGTGATATCAAGTGTTCCCCAGGGAAGCATCCTAAGACCTCTGCTATTCCTGATCTATATAAACGACCTGGGTGACAATCTGAGCAGTTCTCTTAGGTTGTTCGCAGATGATGCTGTAATTTACCGTCTAGTAAGGTCATCCGAAGACCAGTATCAGTTTCAAAGCGATTTAGAAAAGATATTGTGGGGAAGGCGAGCCAAAGGTTGCGTTTCATTGGCAGGACACTTAGAAGATGCAACAAGTCCACTAAAGAGACAGCTTACACTACACTCGTTCGTCCTCTGTTAGAATATTGCTACGCGGTGTGGGATCCTTACCAGGTGGGATTGACGGAGGACATCGAAAGGGTGCAAAAAAAGGCAGCTCGTTTTGTATTATCACGTAATAGGGGGGAGGAGATTGTCCGCCCCCGGTAGCTGAGTGGTCAGCGCGAGAGACTGTCAATCTAGAGGGCGCGGGTTCGACCCCCGGATGGGTCGGAGATTTTCTCCGCTCAGGGACTGCGTGTTGTGTTGTACTAATCAAGCTGCGGGCCTATGGGGTATCGTCTCAGTTGTGCGACTGGATTCGTGATTTTCTGTCGGGAAGGTCGCAGTTCGAAGTAATAGACGCAAATAATCGAGTAAAATTGAAGCGATATCAGGTGTTCCCCAGGCAAGCGTCCTGGGACTTCTGCTGTTCCTGATCTATATAAATGACCTGGGTGACAATCTGAGCAGTTCTCTTAGGTTGTTCGCAGATGATGCTGAATTTACCGTCTAGTAAGGTCATCCGACGACCAGTATCAGTTGCAAAGCGATTTAGAAAAGATTGCTGTATGGTGTGGCAGGTGGCAGTTGACGCTAAATAACGAAAAGTGTGAGGTGATCCACATGAGTTCCAAAAGAAATCCGTTGGAATTCGATTACTCGATAAATAGTACAATTCTCAAGGCTGTCAATTCAACTAAGTACCTGGGTGTTAAAATTACGAACAACTTCATTTGGAAAGACCACATAGATAATATTGTGGGGAAGGCGAGCCAAAGGTTGCGTTTCATTGGCAGGACACTTAGAAGATGCAACAAGTCCACTAAAGAGACAGCTTACACTACACTCGTTCGTCCTCTGTTAGAATATTGCTGCGCGGTGTGGGATCCTTACCATGTGGGATTGACGGAGGACATCGAAAGGGTGCAAGAAATGGCAGATCGTTTTGTATTATCACGTCATAGGGGAGAGAGCGTGGCAGATATGATACGCGAATTGGGATGGAAGTCATTACAGCAAAGACGTTTTTCGTCGCGGCGAGATCTTTCTACGAAATTTCAGTCACCAACTTTCTCTTCCGAATGCGAAAATATTTTGTTGAGTCCAACCTACATAGGTAGGAATGATCATCAAAATAAAATACGAGAAATCAGAGCTCGAACAGAAAGGTTTAGGTGTTCGTTTTTTCCCGCGCGCTGTTTGGGAGTGGAATGGTAGAGTATGATTGTGGTTCGATGAACCCTCTGCCAAGCACTTAAACGTGAATTGCAGAGTAGTCATGTAGATTTAGATGTAGGGATCGATTCAAGGACTGTAGTTATCCGTTGCCGCATGGTTTCAAGATCTGGTACACGTGTTCGGTAGACCTCGTCGTTGACATAACCCCATAAAAAGAAGTCAAATGGGGTTATGTCAGGAGAGCGTGGAGGCAAAACCGTTGGCCCATCACCACCAATCCATCGCCCAGGTAAGGTCATATCGAGTTAGGCACGGACGTCCAAACCCCAATGAGGCGGTGCACCGTCTTGCTGAAACAAGACATCGGGATGATACTGAAGCAGCTGAGGAACAGCATACAGTGGCAACATGTCAAGATACACTGCAGATGTGACGGTAGCCTCAGCGAAGAAGAATGGCCCTATAATTCGATCGGGCGCACCAAACATTCACCTTTGGACTGCCTCTGGTACACTCCATGACCTCGCCATGGGGTTGTGAACCCCAAATGAGCACATTATAGCGATTCACTACTCCACTGACAAAAAAGGTCGCTTCGTCGGAAAAGGCAATTCGTCTGAGATAACCATCATCGTCCTCAATACGTGATAGCATTTCGACCACAAAGTCATGTCAACGTGTACTGTCATTGGGAAACAAGGCCTGAACGATTTGCACTTTGTATACACCAAACAATAAACGTTTGTGTAAAATGTCGTGGAGAGAGCGTTTTGGCATCTGTAACTCACGTGAGGCCCTGCGCACCGATTTCTTCGGACTTCGCAGAAAATACTGCCTTACAGCTTCCACCCTGTCTGCTGAGGTTCTTGGTCGACCAGACCTCGGAAGGTCAGCAACCGATGCTGTGTTATTGAACTTCTCATAGCAGACTTAAATGCTCTTCACATGAGGTGGATTCCTTCCAAATGTTGTCTGGAAGTGTCTCTGCACTGTGGTTGGTGATCGTGTCTCATGGTACCACAGGACACACTGTGCCTTCTCCTGATTGGTTAACATGGCTTCTTGGGCACTGCACCTCGTCCACTACTTACGTACTGCGAACCTAAAAGAGAAAAAAACCTTTGATGGTTGTAAACAATTCGACACAAGTTTCATATTTGTATCTTACTTCTAGCTTGAGTTATCAATTTATGTAATCAGGGAAAGACTTTTCGGACACCCTATTGGTTTCGTTGGCATTTGTGACATCTTGAAAATGTTGGTAACTGGAAGTTAAATTTGTAGAAGACTGGGGAGGAGGGCGGAGAGAAGGGACTAACAAATTGTGACCCCCTAAAGGGAACCCAGCATCCGCGTCTTTCTGTAGTCTTATAGTGCATGTGCTGTAACCTCAAATTTCACACGATAAGTATAGGAGGGTCTGGTTCCCAGTGGCTGGACGATGACAGCACGCGAGATGCGCCACCTGGACGGAGAGGCCTGGGCGTGCGCGAGCGAGGGCGCGTGCTGTGGCCGTATGTAGCTGCAGCGCCGCGCGCCGTCCTTGGGGCAGCGTCCCACCGACATAAACAGCGCGCTACACCGCGCCGCGCCACGCTGCTGCCGTAGCCCCGGCCGCTGCCGCAGTCGATAGGTCGAGGCCAAGTCGACTTCCGGCACGCGACTCGGCGCTCCTCCCACAACTCGGCGCGACCTCGCAGCAGCAGCAGCAGCGGCGGCGGCGGCTGCAGCAGCGCCACGAGCAGCGGCCGTACTGCACCGCGCCGCAGCGCACGCGCCTCTGCCTCTCCGTAGCCGGCGCCTCACACGCCGCCGTGGCCTTCGCCTGTCGGTTAATGACCATTCAGACATCCGGCACGCGGAATGCGTGTCGGACGGTTCCTCTGCTCTCTGGATCCCACCTACTCTGCATTCTGAGCGACTTTCAGCGGAACTTCTGGTTAATCTCCAAGATCTTCATCTAACTTTACGCTTTACGAGCATCTGAGCGGTGAATGGCAGGGAGAGCCTACCGGCAATGTAGATCTTGTCCTTCCTGCTCCATTCACGGCGGTGAGCGCAACAGTCTGCCCATACGCCATTCCGTGTAACCGGATTTTTACCACTATAGTCTCAATCGAAACGGTCTTGGAATCAAGGGCTAAAGTTGTTGTTGTTGTGGTCTTCAGTCTTGAAACTGGTTTAATACAGATCACCATGCCACTCTATCCTGTGCAAGTTTCTTCAGCTCCCAGTACCTACTGCAGCCTACATCCTTCTGAATCTGCTTAGTGTACTCATCTCTTGGTCTCCCTCTACGATTTTTACGCTCCGCGCCGCCCTGCAGTACTAAATTGGTGATCCCTTGATGCCTCAGAACATGTCCTACCAACCGAGCCCTTCTTCTAGTCAAGTTGTGCCACAACTCTTCTTCTCCCCAATTCTGTTCAATACCTCCTCATTAGTTATGTGATCTACCCATCTAAACTTCAGCATTCTTCTGTAGCACCACATTTCGAAAGCTTCTCTTCTTGTCTAAACTATTTATCGTCCATGTTTCACTTCCATACATGGCTACACTCCATACAAATACTTTCAGAAACGGCTTCCTGACACTTAAATCAATACTCGATGTTAACAAATTTCTATTCTTCAGAAACGCTTTCCTTGCCATTGCCAGTCTACATTTCATATCCTCTCTACTTCGACCATCATCAGTTATTTTGCTCCCCAAATAGCAAAACTCCTTTACTACTTTTAGTTTCTCATTTCCTAATCTAATACCCTCAGCATCTCCCGACTTAATTCGACTGCATTCCATTATCCTCGTTTCACTTTTGTTGATGTTCATCTTACACCCTCCTTTCAAGACACTGTCCGTTCCGTTCAACTCCTCCTCCAAGCCCTTTGCAGTCTCTGACAGAATTCCAATGTCATCGGTGAACCTCAAAGTTTTTATTTCTTCTCCATAGATTTTAATACCTACTCCGAACTTTTCTTTTCTCCCCTTTACCGCTTGCTCAATATACAGATTGAATAGCATCGGGGATAGGCTACAATCCTGTCTCACTCTCTTCCCAACCACTCCTTCCCTTTCATGTCCCTCGACTCTTACAACTACCATCTGCTTTCTGTACAAACTAAAGTATTCTGTCTAATTCACTGTCTGTAGCGACACCTTCTTTTACAAACCAGAGTCGTTATTCATTACGGTTCCTTCTTAACTTACGTCATTCTTTATGCGTCTTGTTACCTCTTCCGTGATATTTGTTCATTTTTTCATAACTACTTCTTGCTGCATCGTAGTCACACTGACGTATAGAGCAACCTAGTGTTCAAAATTTCGTCTTTGTTTGCAAAATTTATTTCATGACCGATTTTGATCTATGAGACCGTCATCAAATGCGCTTATCTTCTTAAACTAAGCCGAGCGAGGTGGCGCAATGGCTAGCACACTGTGGACTCGCATTCGGGAGGACGACCGTTCAATCCCGCGTCCGTCCATACTGATTTAGGTTTCCCGTGATTTCCCTTAATCGCTGGCCGGGCGGTTCTAAGCGCTACAGTCTGGAGCCGTGCGACCGCTGCGGTCGCATGTTCGAATCCTGCCTCGGGCATGGATGTGTGTGATGTCCTTAGGTTACTTAGGTTTAAGTAGTTCTAAGGTCTAGGAGACTGATGACCTGAGAAGTTAAGTCCCATAGTGCTCAGAGCCATTTGAAGCAACCTTAACTCGCTCGAGGCAAATGCCGGGATGGTTCCTATGAAAGGGCACGGCCGGATTCCTTCCAGCTCCTTCCCTCATCCGATGAGACCGATGACCTCGCTGTCTGGTCTCCTCCCCCAAACAATCCCATCGAATCCAATCCTAAACTAATAAACAAATGATAAAATCATGTGCCCAAGATAAACACCATAGAAAGATGTAAAACGTTATAAAACTCTGATAAAAGATGATTGACCCACAGTGTATGGACACTGTCAGCATACCATGTGTGATCCTACACTACAGGTCAGTTACATTTTATAGCGGTTTTATTCTGTTTTCGTATCTTTAGACAGTGCCTACCTTGCCCACAAGATTTTTTATGTTTTGTTTACTAATTTAGAAACGCAAACGCATCTGATGATGACCTCATCAGTCTCAACAGCTCATGAAATGAAAGAAAAACAATTGCCATCAAAGACTGTTTTCAGTTCCACAAATTAATCTTTTTCTCGTATAATTTCATGTATTTTTCGTATATTTTCACTGAATCCCTTTTAAATCACTGTCTTCTATGGTATGATGGGTTAAAAAATCGGATTAAGTACGAAAAAGCCCTGTAAGTTTTGAAACAAAGAAGTTCAGAATTCCATAAGCAGTTGCCTTCTATTCTTCATGATAGTGTTGTAATACCTTATCAAGAAAACATTACAAAACGTGGGTGGCGCTTTGGATGGCCTCAACTGGGAAAAAAGAAATACTATCGCTATAAACAGGAAGATTCCCGATGTCTCTTTGCCTTTAATCCAACACGCCAAGAGCAACGAGAACTCTCTATTTATGCCTGTGATCTGCGACATACCTCTATTTGCCCATGTCAGTGCTTCATGCTCCCAATTAGGCTGCTTGCTGGCAGGCACGTGACTGCCATATGCTATGTTTGCTTCACCTGCGGGTTAGTGCACATGCAGCCCAGTACCATGGAACAGAGGTTAAGAACCTGACATCTCATTCGAAACGCAACGTCTCATTTATCTAGTATCGTAGCATCCATAAAACAAATGCAAGGGTTGCTCGTTACGTAAGGAACGATCAATCACGAAATGGAAACCACAGTGAAAATCGAAACTGTTTTATTTCCTTAAAGCGTTTTATCTGCAACAATTAGCTACACCTTCCAGCTGTTTCTCTATGTAGCCGCCACTCCGACATTGACATCTCTCGTAGTGTTGTACCAATTTTCCAGTACCATCGTCGTAGAAGGCAGCCTCGTGTGCTTTGGGCCAATTTTCTACACTGGATTGCCGTACGTTGTCTGTGCCAGCAGTTCATTTGAGTAGAGACGAAAATCGAAGGGTACCAAGTCCGTGCTGTATGGTAGGTGATAAAATACAGTTGCCATCTAAAAGGCTGCGGGAGCATCCTTATTGCATTACCGAGAGCTTTCATGAAGAAGGAAATCCATGACAGATACGTTATGTGGGGTTGCATGAAATTAGGCAAAACCCCTCGGCATTCACACATACTTGGAAGGAGCAACTATTTTCTAGGCATCTTGTCACGCTCATTGTGAGCTCATAATTGAGATGACCGACCTGATGCGATCGAAGGAAATACTGGAGACACTGCCCACAGCATCTTTGTAAAGCTTCATCGGATTTTCAACGTGGTTTCCATTTTGTGACCGATCGTTCCTTACTTTCCGAATGCCTTCGTACATTTTCAAACTCCTTGCCTGTTGTTGGCATCTGCCTCTGGAAAAAGCTGCCTTGCCCTCTGTCTCCTGTTAAATGCGCTGTTGCCTTTAAGAAGAGTCTGGAGCCCTTCCTTGTTCACCCTTGTAACCTTTCCTCAAAAGGTATGTTGTTGTTGTTGTTGTCTTCAGTCCTGAGACTGGTTTGATGCAGCTCTCCATGCTACTCTATCCTGTGCAAGCTGCTTCATCTCCCAGTACCTACTGCAACCTACATCCTTCTGAATCTGCTTAGTGTACTCATCTCTCGGTCTCCCTCTACGATTTTTACCCTCCACGCTGCCCTCCAACGCTAAATTTGTGATCTCTTGATGCCTCAAAACATGTCCTACCAACCGATCCCTTCTTCTAGTCAAGTTGTGCCACAAACTTCTCTTCTCCCCAATCCTATTCAATACCTCCTCATTAGTTACGTGATCTATCCACCTTATCTTCAGTATTCTTCTGTAGCACCACATTTCGAAAGCTTCTATTCTCTTCTTGTCCAAACTAGTTATCGTCCATGTTTTACTTCCATACATGGCTTCACTCCAAACAAATACTTTCAGAAACGACTTCCTGATACATAGATCTATATTCGATGTTAACAAATTTCTCTTCTTCAGAAACGCTTTCCTTGCCATTGCCAGTCTACATTTTATATCCTCTCTACTTCGACCATCATCATTTATTTTACTTCCTAAATAGCAAAACTCCTTTACTACTTGAAGTGTCTCATTTCCTAATCTAATTCCCGCAGCATCACCCGATTTAATTTGACTACATTCCATTATCCTCGTTTTGCTTTGGTTGATGTTCATCTTACATCCTCCTTTCAAGACACTGTCCATTCCGTTCAACTGCTCTTCCAAGTCCTTTGCCGTCTCTGACAGAATTACAATGTCATCGGCGAACCTCAAAGTTTTTACTTCGTCTCCATGAATTTTAATACCTACTCCAAATTTTTCTTTTGTTTCCTTTACTGCTTGCTCAATATACAGATTGAATAACATCGGGGAGAGGCTACAACCCTGTCTCACTCCTTTCCCAACCACTGCTTCCCTTTCATGCCCCTCGACTTTTATGACTGCCATCTGGTTTCTGTACAAATTGTAAATAGCCTTTCGCTCCCTGTATTTTACCCCTGCCACCTTTAGAGTTTGAAAAAGAATATTCCAGTCAACATTGTCAAAAGCTTTCTCTAAGTCTACAAATGCTAGAAACGTAGGTTTGCCTTTTCTTAATCTTTCTTCTAAGATAACTCGTAAGGTCAGTATTGCCTCACGTGTTCCAACATTTCGACGGAATCCAAACTGATCCTCCCCGAGGTCCGCATCTACCAGTTTTTCCATTCGTCTGTAAAGAATTCGCGTTAGTATTTTGCAGCCGTGGCTTATTAAACTGATAGTTCGGTAATTTTCACATCTGTCAGCACCTGCTTTCTTTGGGATTGGAATTAATATATTCTTCTTGAAGTCTGAGGGTATTTCGCCTGTCTCATACATCTTGCTCACCAGCTGGTAGAGTTTTGTCATTACTGGCTCTCCCAAGGCTGTCAGTAGTTCTACTGGAATGTTGTCTACTCCGGGGGCCTTGTTTCGACTCAGGTCTTTCAGTGCTGTGTCAAACTCTTCATGCAGTATCGTATCTCCCATTTCGTCTTCATCTACATCCTCTTCCATTTCCATAATATTGTCCTCAAGTACATCACCCTTGTATAAACCTTCTATATACTCCTTCCACCTTTCTGCCTTCCCTTCTTTGCTTAGAACTGGGTTGCCATCTGAGCTCTTGATATTCATACACGTGGTTCTCTTCTCTGCAAAGGTCTCTTTAATTTTCCTGTAGGCAGTATCTATCTTACCCCTAGTGAGATAAGCTTCTACATCCTTACATTTGTCCTCTAGCCATCCCTGTTTAGCCATTTTGCACTTCCTGTCGATCTCATTTTTGAGACGTCTGTATTCCTTTTTGCCTGCTTCATTTACTGCATTTTTATATTTTCTCCTTTCATCAATTAAATTCAATATTTCCTCTGTAACCCAAGGATTTCTAGCAGCCCTTGTCTTTTTACCTACTTTATCCTCTGCTGCCTTCACTACTTCAACCCTCAGAGCTACCCATTCTTCTTCTACTGTATTTCTTTCCCCTATTCCTGTCAATTGTCCCCTTATGCTCTCCCTGAAACTCTGTACAACCTCTGGTTCTTTCAGTTTATCCAGGTCCGATCTCCTTAATTTCCCACATTTTTGCAGTTTCTTCAGTTTTAATCTACAGGTCATAACCAATAGATTGTGGTCCGAGTCCACATCTGCCCCTGGAAATGTCTTACAACTTAAAACCTGGTTCCTAAATCTCTGTCTTACCATTATATAATCTATTTGATACCTTTTAGTATCTCCAGGGTTCTTCCACGTATACAACCTTCTTTCATGATTCTTAAACCAAGTGTTAGCTATGATTAAGTTGTGCTCTGTGCAAAATTCTACTAGGCGGCTTCCTCTTTCATTTCTTAGCCCCAATCCATATTCACCTACTATGTTTCCTTCTCTCCCTTTTCCTACACTCGAATTCCAGTCACCCTTTACTATTAAATTTTCGTCTCCCTTCACTATCTGAACAATTTCTTTTATTTCATCGCACATTTCTTCAATTTCTTCATCATCTGCAGAGCTAGTTGGCATATAAACTTGTACTACTGTAGTAGGTGTGGGCTTCGTATCTATCTTGGCCACAATAATGCGTTCACTATGCTGTTTGTAGTAGCTTACCCACATTCCTATTTTCCTATTCATTATTAAACCTACTCCTGCATTACCCCTATTTGATTTTGTGTTTATAACCCTGTAGTCACCTGACCAGAAGTCTTATTCCTCCTGCCACCGAACTTCACTAATTCCCACCATATATAACTTTAACCTATCCATTCCCCTTTTTAAATTTTCTAACCTACCTGCCCGATTAAGGGATCTGACATTCCACGCTCCGATTCGTAGAACGCCAGTTTTCTTCCTCGTGATAACGACATCCTCCTGAGTAGTCCCCGCCCGGAGATCCGAATGGGGCACTATTTTACCTCCGGAATATTTTACCCAAGAGGATGCCATCATCATTTAATCATACAGTAAAGCTGCATGTCCTCGGGAAAAATTACGGCTGTAGTTTCCCCTTGATTTCAGCCATTCGCAGTACCAGCACAGCAAGGCCGTTTTGGTTAATGTTGCAAGGCCAGATCAGTCAATCATCCAGACTGTTGCCCCTGCAACTACTGAAAAGGCTGCTGCCCCTCTTCAGGAACCACACGTTTGTCTGGCCTCTCAACAGATAACCCTCCGTTGTGGTTGCACCTACGGTACGGCCATCTATATCGCTGAGGCACGCAAGCCTCCCCACCAACGGCCAGGTCCATGGTTCATGGGGTGGAAAGGTATGTTATGAGCCAAGTTTTCCCTCTGTCAAACAGTAAATCAAATACTGCAATCTTCACCTACATACTCTTTTCGTTTCCCAATCAGTCACGCCACTTTCTTTTTCTCTGTCTCCATTAATCGGGTTTTAACATGTCCGTCGCTTTCCCGCTCTTCCACCCTGTTGCTCATGACTACAACTGACAGCCGACAGGTTTAAATCTACCTTCGTGTAACTGCCTGGCAGACTATAACTGTTTACCGGACCGAGACTCGCACTCGGGAACTTTGCGTCTCGCGGGCAGGTGCTCTACCAATTGAACTACCCAAGCACGACTCACGCGCCGTCTTCACAGCTTTACTTCTGCCAGTACCTCGTCTCCTACCTTCCAAACTTTACAGAAGCTCTCCTGCGAACCTTGCAGAACTAGCACTCCTGAAAGAAAGGATATTGCGGAGACATGGCTTAGCCACAGCCTTGGGGTTGTTTCCAGAATGATATTTTCACTCTGCAGCAGAGTGTGTGCTGATATGAAACTTCCTGGCAGGCTAAAACTGTGTGCCGGACCGAGACTCGAACTCGGAACCTTTGCCTGTCACGGGCAAGTGCTGTACGTTCGCGTAACTTGCCTCTATTGTTGCATGCATGAACGAATGTAAAATCTGTTTAGTTTTCTCTTTCCTTGAACCATTGTAGTTACCGCCCTTATAGCTGCACGTCTGAACGTGTAGCCTCCGACATTCTTCAAGTGCGCCGGCTCCCAGATGACATCCACCCGTTTCATTAACGACGAGCTAGCGTAGCGTAGATATTGTTTCTAGGCGGTTTCTCACATTCGAATGGGTGAATACCGGGCTCGTAGGCATGTCCCGCCTCAGTTACACGATTCACTAAAGGAAAGATTCACACACTTTCACATAATTAACATAACACATACACAGTTGTGGTGAAAGGTTACAGTACCGCCCGACATTGAAAATAGGTACAACATTCTTCGTTATTCTTGTCAGTACAACATATTTTTTTCTAATAATAACTCAATTTCAATTAATACAGCGAAGCCGGATACCAATGAGGGTAAGAATGACAATTTATTTATTTAATTGATAACATGTGCACTCCCACAAAATAAATCCCTACATCCAGCTTGGTGAGATCTGAGAAATGAATGAATGTATGGTCGTCTGCTAACCACAGATAGTGAATGTGAATGTATGATCATCTTTGAGACGATCTTTTGGTCACCTTTGGTGGAACCAAAGAGATGAAATTTACCGGAGCTTTGAGCGCCTGAAATGTTGCTGACCAATGGGTAGCATGGTCTTCCCCACCTCGACGGAGGTGCGAGATGACCTGAAGAACGGCCATGTTTCAGCACTCTGCCGCTGGATCTAGTGTTGGTAAGACCTGTCTTAGGTGTGCTTTGTAAAGACAAAAGAGTGGAGACATGGTATGCATGTGAAATACTTAAGAGTAGTTTGGAACTATAATTTCTCTGTTTCAGGAAATTTTGTGGGGAGAATTAAATTTCAGGCAGGTAATATTAAGGGGATCGTAGTAATCTTCGGAAGTGACCAACGGTCACAATGAAATCACGTGTAGCAATAAGTTGAAATACTTACGAGTGCTTACGTTAAGCTGAATTACTAGCGTGTGTACTGTAAGTTCGAAATATTTAAGAAATGGAGTGTGCAGGACTTGAAATTAGAGACGAGTACTTCCACGTGGTGAGTACTCACCTCAATCTGTGTGTGAGACAAAGGATAAAGAGAAGTACTCGTCTATGGTATCAGTTGAGGACTCGCGTGTGTGATGAATATGTTCTTAATATTACTTTGCGTGTTACGTTTCCGTGTGACGCTTGATTCAAACTATAATACTCTGAGAGAGAAGCAAGGTGAGTCAGCCGTCTATCCAGCAACGCCACTTGGCTTCCATTGCACAGGAAGACGTGCATTTATCCTCCAGAGTTCATAGTAGGAAAGAAAAATTACGAAGTGGGGCAGTGTCATGTGAAACTGGGATAAATACTAATTGTAGTGGAAAAGCTGAAAGTGAAGTGATTTTAACCTTGTGACTATTCTTTGTATTGTATGTTGCCAGTGTGATGTATTTCATGAAATTTAAATATGTGTGATTGGCATGGGAGAGTAGCAATACAGTTTCAGAGGCAGTGGGTTTTGCATCTTCCTTTTTGTACCGCTCGGTCTGGAGGAAATTTTCGTAATGATGGGTGAGAGAGTCGAAGTGTGAGATATAGAAAAAGATCCACCATCCTATCCAGAAAGTGCACTGTAGCGTTAAAAAGATAGAGAATCACCAACGTAAAGCCACGCCCAATGGGCGGAATTTCTCATGTGTTATTGTTGTGGGTTATAGAATTTGTGTGTTTAGGTTACAGAATTTATAGGAATAAATAAGATAGTGAAATGAAAAAGATTGGTGGCCTTTTCCTTCGAATAGTGTGTTGTCACGATACCCAGAATTTATAATGTGTGCGCCATTCATATTCAGAGCGATGGCCACTTGTTGATCAAAGCCGTTAAATAAGAAAGAAAATGTGGTATTGCCAGTGCGTAGTGAACAGTCAGAGTTGTGTAAATTACTAATAGTCAGATGTGCGTTTCCGTACCCGTTGCGTAATATTCAAACAGGAGAATAACTTGTAACTTAATTGTGAGTACTACAGTTCATGTTACTCGATAAATAAGAATGAGTCCACTCGCTTGGCAGACCACTCATCTTGCAGGCCTGACTGCTTGATGCCACAGTATGAGCAAAGCATGTGGGTGCCTCTCAGGGGGAATAACGCGGTGGCGACAGGAAGGGGCATCTGGCCTCCCATTAAATCAACCAAGCTAATTTGGGTAATACTGTAGCTGACACATGTAACTTATATCATGCTTATCGTAATAAGTATAATACAAAATACACTCCTGGAAATTGAAATAAGAACACCGTGAATTCATTGTCCCAGGAAGGGGAAACTTTATTGACACATTCCTGGGGTCAGATACATCACATGATCACACTGACAGAACCACAGGCACATAGACACAGGCAACAGAGCATGCACAATGTCGGCACTAGTACAGTGTATATCCACCTTTCGCAGCAATGCAGGCTGCTATTCTCCCATGGAGACGATCGTAGAGATGCTGGATGTAGTCCTGTGGAACGGCTTGCCATGCCATTTCCACCTGGCGCCTCAGTTGGACCAGCGTTAGTGCTGGACGTGCAGACCGCGTGAGACGACGCTTCATCAAGTCCCAAACATGCTCAATGGGGGACAGATCCGGAGATCTTGCTGGCCAGGGTAGTTGACTTACACCTCCTAGAGCACGTTGGGTGGCACGGGATACATGCGGACGTGCATTGTCCTGTTGGAACAGCAAGTTCCCTTACCGGTCTAGGAATGGTAGAACGATGGGTTCGATGACGGTTTGGATGTACCATGCACTATTCAGTGTCCCCTCGACGATCACCAGAGGTGTACGGCCAGTTTAGGAGATCGCTCCCCACACCATGATGCCAGGTGTTGGCCCTGTGTGCCTCGGTCGTATGCAGTCCTGATTGTGGCGCTCACCTGCACGGCGCCAAACACGCATACGACCATCATTGGCTCCAAGGCAGAAGCGACTCTCATCGCTGAAGACGACACGTCTCCATTCGTCCCTCCATTCACGCCTGTCGCGACACCACTGGAGGCAGGCTGCACGATGTTGGGGCGTGAGCGGAAGACGGCCTAACGGTGTGCGGGACCGTAGCCCAGCTTCATGGAGACGGTTGCGAATGGTCCTCGCCGATACCCCAGGAGCAACAGTGTCCCTATTTGCTGGGAAGTGACGGTGCGGTCCCCTACGGCACTGCGTAGGATCCTACGGTCTTGGCGTGCATCCGTGCGTCGCTGCGGTCCGGTCCCAGGTCGACGGGCACGTGCACCTTCCGCCGACCACTGGCGACAACATCGATGTACTGTGGAGACCTCACGCCCCACGTGTTGAGCAATTCGGCGGTACGTCCACCCGGCCTCCCGCATGCCCACTATACGCCTCGCTCAAAGTCCGTCAACTGCACATACGGTTCACGTCCACGCTCTCGCGGCATGCTACTAGTGTTAAAGACTGCGATGGAGCTCCGTATGAAACGGCAAACTGGCTGACACTGACGGCGGCGGTGCACAAATGCTGCGCAGCTAGCGCCATTCGACGGCCAACACCGCGGTTCCTGGTGTGTCCGCTGTGCCGTGCGTGTGATCATTGCTTGTACAGCCCTCTCGCAGTGTCCGGAGCAAGTATGGTGGGTCTGACACACCGATGTCAGTGTGTTCTTTTTCCATTTCCAGGAGTGTAAATAACGCGATACGTGTGACATCATCTACGTACCAAACACTAGAAGACACTACTTTCAACGATGATCTACAGCGCTGTGCAACCCCAGTGGAAATAAAATTAACGTGATCACAACTGCTTTGTTTTATAGCCCTAATAAACCGAAGCAGATAGCAATATCACCGTATGTACTGCGTCCGGTTCATCAGAGTGAAGGCTCTCGTACGCGTCCTTGACGATGACAGAACCGCAGCCACAAAATAAAACTGTTTCAAACACTAGGATGGCAGAAGGCGGTCCTCTGATTATAATCTGACACTGTCTTCTCCTCTCTGTGTTCTAAAGACAAGAAACGCGAACTCCCAGCCACAAGGACGGAATTCAGATAACGTCTCTACGTGAGTATAGACAGTAGAAGCGCCCTCAGTGTCTGAACGCTGTGTACTCAATGACGACGTCCTACCCGGAGGCGGAGTACAGATTCGTATACGTTCGCAACAATACAGTACCTAACCGTTTTAACTATAAAATCTACTGAGAGAAAAGACCGAAAGTTCGTCTGTACCAACAAAAGCTGATAATGAGCGACCGTCAAGTGCGGGGGCTCAAAACGGAAGACCTCTTCTCTCCACCGCTGGCTTCCCAGCAAAACTCGGCTCCCCTCCCTCGTAACTGCAGAAGGCCAATTTTATTCTTCAAACCACGGAATATTTTCCCTCTCTGCAGATTCCTCTGGCCGCTGACCAACCATGATTTAATCTTTTGTCGTCCAGCACGGAAAGTTTGCGAGTAAATACCTGTACTCAGTCTATGGTACTCTTCTCAGAGTAAAAATTCTCGGAAATAACCCAGCCTGCGATTTCCGAGGTAACGCTTCCTCGTTCCTCTCTGAGATGTCCAAGTTTTTCAGAGTTTCTGAAGTATTATCGGTTATCCTTCCGAATTGTAGATGAGTGCTTTTACGGTGCGAAATCATAGGCTCCTTACAGTCAAAAATCGCTATTGAAACCAGCCAAATTCGCATTGTGGCAGCCATCCCACCGACACACAAGGTTGAAAACACGCGTTTGGTAAAACAACGTGTCCTGCTGTGTTAATAAGTCTGTAAAATCTTGCTACACATCCTCGTCCGACAGCAAACGTTGAACCTTCAAGACCGTTTTTCATGGACCGAAGGCAGGACAATCATACGGAGAGTGGTCAAGACTATACGATAGTTGTTCGTAGTGGATGAGCCATCTTGTGACGAATCCCCACCACTACAGAAATGCGCACCATTCCACAAAGGTGGTTTTCATGCAGCCCCTCACACATTCTTCATTCTCCCATTGACGTCTACCATTGTTATTCCTCCTGAAGGCAAGAAAATAATAAAATCACGTCGTCCTGTCTGGGCACATTTGGCAATAACGTCGCCATAGTTCACGTTTCCGCTTTTAGCACACGCACGCCGGAAAGACACGAATGCCACAGTAGCCCATTGCATACATGTCGGTGCTTATATACCCGCATCGGAGCTGCGCTACATTTCATATATGCAGCAGCAACGCCATCAAAAGGAAACTTTTTGTTTCTGATGTTGTTGATTGATTGTGAGCATACAAGAAATATATCTTTTTTCGCGATGAATTCTTCGTGCTGCTATATTTTTCCATTTATCAACATACAGTGAGTGGGGAAAAGTATGCTAAGGCACTTGACACCATCAGTTCGTGGGCTGCCATAGCCTATAGCAAAGTACTAACAAGCATGACTGCCTTACGTCCCACATTCTAATCGACGCCGATCTGACTTACGGTAGACCGCCAATCTCCCCTTATGGATGTAAGGGGCGACGTGACGTTCTTTTCGCCAAACTATATTGTTAAAGCAATTATGGTATAAAGCAAAAGAGCAGCGTTACCCTCTGAGAGGAATTTTGTTATGTTGACCGTGTTGTGCCTAACGGAGGTGGCTTATCGGAAGTGAAAGTCAGAATTACGTAAATATTTAACCTATCCACACTGTCCAAAGGATAAAGAAAACGGTCGCCAGCCTAATTAGACGCGAGAATGATTAACATTCTTGTTCAAGAATGTAGTTATTAGTAACGTTAACGGACAAACACAACCTATATTTTGCTACACGCGAGTGCAATGAACTCTGACACCTGCGTATGTTAACGTTAAGGTTGGAACTAACAGCTAGAGCAGCACAAACTATTTGCAAAAATATAACAGATAACGAAACACACTATTACTTTCAGGGCTTATTCAAACTGAATCGTCTTTATAACATTATTATTAATATTCACTGCAGAATCAGAAATTGGACATAGGTTCAGTATTATTTTTCAAACATTTTCCTAGCTGACACAGAATTATAAATGTAGTTCACTGCAAAATTATGAACCGGTCACAGGTTAAGTCTCTCTAAGCTAAATACTTTTCTATTTAGAATGAAAGTTAATTGGAATTCACAAACAGGTTACTTCTCACTAACGTTTGAAAAAAGAAATTATTATTTTCATAAATAATGGTCTTGCTATTGATTGTTATTTATCATGAGCATAAAGGATAACCTGTGGATCCTATTACACTATTAATATGCACTTTCAATACCCAAAATAAACAAGTGCTTAGGAAGCATGAGTACATAACTTTCCACTATTGCAGTTTTCCACTTGTACTACAGTGCGACACAAGATTAACATATTAGAAACATACTGACTCACCTTTTGCAATATACAACAGGCAACAATGTGATCATTTACCAAGCAAAACTTTATAAGCCTCAGTCTTAAGAACTTTTAATTTTGTAGTTGGCAACAACATATTAATAAGCAGTTTTAATAGGAAAATTATTTTCACCAAGCATCATTTACTGTAGTTTACTCTCTTGCCACATTAACTTTAACTTTCTTTTTACTATAATCAACAGGCATTAATTAGCTAAAGCACTAGGCTTTAATATTCTTTCAATAAGGACACTCGGTAATCACTTTAGTTCAAACGGAGAGGAACCTCAGAGGTGTTATGATAAGGAAAACAATCGAGGTAGGTACATAAATTCAGTTATAAATTACCTTATATTTGAGAACACTTACACATCCAATAAGCTGATCCTTCACTGCACATTGTTATAGTGTTCCATTACAGTGATTGCGCAATGTGGTGGGGATTGCATGTTGGTAGATGGATTTGCAGGTAGAATTGCCGGACTCTGTCATTTCTTGGTGGCGATGATAGACATCAAATCCAGAATAGTTCCAGCTCTTTATCCATCCGTCCGAGGCATATGAAAGTGCCAGGAAAAGCCTCTCTCGGAACCAGCTCAATATACAACTTTTACATGGGCAGTTCACAGTTTGGTAGCTCGTCCCCGACTGACTCTTGTTCCATCTTCCTACCTAGGCCAACCACAATTTGCGAGCGCTACACAGTTTCGTTCCCGAGGGGAACTACAACACCTTTTATATACAAAATAACTAAGAACCCTAAGTGAAGATGAGCAGTTTACATAACAGCAAACAAACATTTTAAATAAAACAGAACCTTTGCACATATTTACATTTCTAAAAAAATGTTTTAACAATTTCAAAATATATACAGTAAGTTTTGTCTCCCTCCAATTGGGACAAAGCATTTAAATGACAGATACACTACATTGCATAGAACCAAATCATGACATCAAAGTTTTTACAAAGAAAGGAGTATACAGTTTTGTGTTATCTATTCAATCAAACACATTTACAAAAACTCAACGATGTAACATTAAATGAAACAAAAGGCAAAATAAATTAGTATATTATTAGAGCTATGGTGTTACAAACGAGCTCCGAAAATTTAAAAAAAGAAGAAAAACTTCAGTCACCTCCTGATTAGTCAATCTAAAGATGAAAAAAAATCGAAACTAATATTCACTTTCTCATAATCTGTGGCTCATACTTGTAACATATACATTTTTGTGAAATGCTCAAGTCGTTTGACGTACCCCTATTTGACAAGAAGGACAGGAACAAAAGGCTAAATTCACGTACCAACTGCCGGCCACTATGGCCGAGCGGTTCTAGGCGATTCAGTCCGGAACCGCGCTGCTGCTGCGGTCGTAGGTTCGAATCCTGCCTCGGGCATGGATGTGTGTGATGTCCTTAGGTTAGTTAGGTTTAAGTAGTTCTAAGTCCTAGGGGACTGATGACCTCAGATGTTAAGTCCCGTAGTGCTTCGAGCCATTTTAACCATTTTTGAACGTACCAACTACTGCTTATTAAATGTACTTGAGATTAGTACCCAGCAGTGGCCGTTATTTGTTACTCCTCATGCACACGTTTGATTTAGAGCGAACTGTAGAAAAAAGAGAGAGTACGATATAGGGCTGCGTTTCTCGTATGGAAATTAAGAAGAGTCTTTCACCGTTTCTTATTTTAGCCATCACTCTTCTGACTAGTTTGATGCGGCCCGCCACGAATTCCCCTTCTGTGCCAACCTCTTCACATCAGAGTAGCAGTTGCAACCTACATCCTCAATCATTTGCTGGATTTATTTCACTCTGTGTCTTCCTCAACAGTTTTCAGCTTCTACAGCTCCCTCCAGTACCGTCATTCCCTGATGTCTTAACAGATGTTCTATCATCCTTCAACGTTAGTCTGTAACACCACATCTCAAATCCATCGACTCTCTTCAATTCTGGTTTTCCCACAGCCTATTTATCACTACCGTACAATGATGTGCTCCAAACGTACATTTTCAGAATTTTCTATCTCAAAGTAAGGCCTATGTTCGATACTAGTAGACTTCTCTTGGCCAGAAATGCCCTTTCTGCCAGTGCTAGTCTGCTTTTGATGTCCTCCTTGCACCATTCGTCAGTGGTTATTTTGCTATCTAGATAGCAGAATTCCTTAAGTTCATCTACTTAGTGACCATCATTCCTGATATTAAGTTTCTCGCTATTTTCATTTCTGCTGCTTCTTATTATTTTCGTCTTTCTTCGATTCACCCGCAATCCACATTCTGTACTCATTAGAGTGTTCATTCCGTTCAACAGATAATGTAAATGTGCTTCACTTTCTCTCAGGATAGCAATGTCATCAGCGAATCGTATCACTGATGTCCTTTCACCTAGAATTTTAATTCTACTCCTGAACATTTCTTTTATTTCATTTCTTAACATTTCTTTTATTTCATTTCTTTTATTTCCCTCATTGCATCTTCGATTTACAGATTAAACAGTAGGTGCGAAAGACGATATCCCTTTCGTATACTCTTTCTAATTAGAGCACTTCGTTCTTAGTAGTCCACTCTTATTGTTGTCAGTTGTATATATTGTATATCTTCCGTCTCTCCCTACAGCTTACCCCTCCTTTTTATCAGAATTTCGGACTTCTTTCACCATTTTACATTATTCAACACTTCCTGTAGGCCGACAGATTCTATGAACATATCTCGATTTTTCTTAAGTCTTGCTTCCTTTATCAACTGCAACGTCAGATTTGCCTCTCTGGTGGCTTTACCTTTCCTTAAAGCCAAACGGATCGTCGTCTAATACATTCTCAATTTTGTTTTTAGTTCTTGTGCATTTTATTCTTGTAAGAAACTTGGATGCGTGAGCTCTTAAGCTGATTGTGCGTAATTATCGTCTTTGTCAGCAGCTCTTGCAGTCTTCGGAATTGTATGGACATTTTTCCGAAAGTCAGATGGTACATCGCCAGACTTATACATTCTACACACCAACGTGAAGAGTCGATTTGTTGTCACTTCCCCCAGCGACTTTAGATATTCTGATCGAATGTTATCTATCCCTTCAGCCTTATTTTGTCTTAAGCCTTCTAAAGCACTTTTCAATTCTAATTCTGGAGCAGGATCCCTTGTCTCTTGCTTTCGACTCCTCTTTCTTCTTCTATCACGTCATCAGACAATTCCTTCAATGCCTTCAGGTGTACTCTTTCCACCTATCCACTCTCTCCTCCGCATTTAGCAACGGGATTCCCACTGCCTCCTTGATGTTACCATCCTTTCTTTTAATTTCATCGAAATTTGTTATGACTTTTCTATTTGCTAGGTCAGTCTTTCTGACAATCACTTCTTTCCCTGTTTTTTCATATCTTCCATGAAGCTATTTCCCCTGAGGTTCCTTGCACTTCCTATTTATTTCACTCTTCGGAGACTTGTATTTCTGTATTCCTAAATTTCACTGAACTTTTTGTATTTCCTTCTTTCATTAATAACTAGAGTATTTTGTTCGGTTACCCATTGGTACTTTGCTTTCTTTGTACCTACGCTTTTCTTTCCAACTTTTGTGCTTTCCCTTTTTAGATATGTCCGTTTCTACATTTAGACTTTATAACTCAACAAAAGCTTGGGAAAACTCTAACAAACAACAACAAAGCTTCTTTTGCAATGATCTCCTTTCTGATTTACGAATAGAGAGAATCCTGGTGTTGACAAGAACGAAATGAAATGTTGTTGTTGTTGTTGTCTTGTCCTGAGACTGGTTTGATGCAGCTCTCCATGCTACTCTATCCTGTGCAAGCTGCTTCATCTCCCAGTACCTACTACAACCTACATCCTTCTGAATCTGCTTAGTGTACTCATCTCTCGGTCTCCCTCTACGATTTTTACCCTCCACACTGCCCTCCAATGCTAAATTTGTGATCCCTTGATGCCTCAAAAAATGTCCTACCAACCGATCCCTTCTTCTAGTCAAGTTGTGCCACAAACTTCTCTTCTCCCCAATCCTATTCAATACCTCCTCATTAGTTACGTGATCTATCCACCTTATCTTCAGTATTCTTCTCTAGCACCACATTTCGAAAGCTTCTGTTCTCTTCTTGTCCAAACTAGTTATCGTCCATGTTTCACTTCCATACATGGCTACACTCCAAACAAATATTTTCAGAAATGACTTCCTGACACTTAAATCTATATTCGATGTTAACAAATTTCTCTTCTTCAGAAACGCTTTCCTTGCCATTGCCAGTCTACATTTTATATCCTCTCTACTTCGACCATCATCAGTTATTTTACTTCCTAAATAGCAAAACTCCTTTACTACTTTAAGTGTCTCATTTCCTAATCTAATTCCCTCAGCATCACCCGATTTAATTTGACTACATTCCATTATCCTCGTTTTGCTTTTGTTGATGTTCATCTTATATCCTCCTTTCAAGACACTGTCCATTCCGTTCAACTGCTCTTCCAAGTCCTTTGCCGTCTCTGACAGAATTACAATGTCATCGGCGAACCTCAAAGTTTTTACTTCATCTCCATGAATTTTAATACCTACTCCAAATTTTCCTTTTGTTTCCTTTATTGCTTGCTCAATATACAGATTGAATAACATCGAGGAGAGGCTACAACCCTGTCTCACTCCTTTCCCAAACACTGCTTCCCTTTCATGCCCCTCGACTCTTAGAACACTCAAAGCTTTTATTTTTAAGTCGTCGTGAACATTCTCTTACTCTACATCTTAGTGACTTCTGATCGATTCATACGCTCAATTTCTCCCGTAAACAAGATGATCTTCATCAAGTATTTGCTATATGCCCTAATTGGATAATGATCTTCCCCAATGTAATGCTCATTTACTTATGTCAAATACATTACTTTAATATTAAACCTTACATATTTGATCAACAGAATCCATTTAAACGGTACTGTAGCATTCACTGCACAAATACGTTATTACCTTTTTCGACTTAACATAATTATGTATGCTGTTGGCACCTACTAAAATTCCATCAAGGTATGGCTTTCTTATTGTTGTAGTTATAATTGTAGTCTTCAGTCCCAAAAGTGGTTTTGCTACAGCTCTTCATCTCTGAATAACTGCTACAACCTACCACATTTATTTACACCTGCTTATTGTTGGAGAATTCACGCCTAGGTAGCCCTCCAGTTCGATTCAGCACCTCCTCATTCTTCTGTAGCATCACATTCCAAAAGCTCTCATTATACGTGAACCACTTTTTGTCCACGTTTCACTTCCGTACAAGGCTACACTTCAGATAAATACCTCCAGAAAGGAGGTATATTAAACATTAACAAATTCCTGTATTTCAGATTTTTTCTTCATTTTATATATTCTCTACTTTGGCCATTGTCAGTTATTTTGCTGCCCAAATAGCAAACTCACCTGCGATTTTTAGTCTCTCATTTCATGATCTAATTCTTTCTGCTTGACCTCATTTAATTCGACTACATTCCATTACCCTTGTTTTGACTTATGTTAATGCACATAAACTTTTTTCGATACTATCCATTCGATCAAGTGTACTTCCAAGACTGTAGCTGTCTCTGAGAAATGTACAACCTCATCGGCAAGTCTCACAGATTTGGTTTCTTTTTCCTGCACTTAAACTCCTTCTCAAAAATTCTCTTTAGTTTTTTTTTCTCACGTCCTCAAGGTATACATTAAATAACATGAGAGATAGGATACAGTGCTGTCTCACTCCTTTCTCAACCACCGCTTCCCTTCCATGTCCTTTGACTCTGATTACAGCAGTATGGTTTCCGTTCAAGTGCTATCTTCAAAATTTCAGATAGTGTTGTCCTTTCAACTTTGTCAAAAGCTTTGTCTATATCTAAAAGTGCTGTAAAGGTAGGTTTGCCTTTCGACAATATACCTTCTAAAGTAACAAAGAGTCAGTATTGCCTCGTGGCAGTTCCGGTTTCTCCGGAACCTAAACTGATCTTCTCCGAGGTGAGCTTCTAAGAGTTTTTCCACTCTCTCGTAAATAATTCGTGTTAGTACTTTGCAACCAGGTAATATTCACACCGGCCAATAACTGCCTTCTTCGAAATAGAACTTATTACGTTCTTTCCTGAAGTCCGAGGGGTTTCACCTTTTCTATATATCTTGCACACTAGACGGAATATTTGTCATTTGTGGTTCACCCATGGATCTAGAGACTTCAATAATTCTTAGAAAGTGTCTTCCTTTCCCGTAGTCTTGTATCCCCTTTGGTCTTTCTGTGGCATGTGAAATTCTTCTGTTAGAATCATACCTCTTATCCCATCCTTATTTGTTTCCTCTTCCCTTTCTATATTGCCCTCATTTTCCTTGATATAACAGTTTATATAACCCGTCAACGTTTCAACTTTCCCTTCTGTACGTAGTATTGGTCTGCCATGTAAGTTCTTGACATTGAAACAGCTGTTTCTCTTTCTTCAAACAGACTTTATAATTTTCTCTTAAGCGGGACCTATCTTTTCCCCAGTAATGCTCGCTTCTGCTGCCTTGCTTTCATTGTCTCACCATCGGTGGTGCTTAGCTATTTGGTGTTTTACCATTTGCGTGATTTTAGTGAACCAAAAAAAGTACATACAATAATTAGGATGCTGTAGCTATGAACATCCCATTGAATACAATATAAAATTAAAAATAATATATTAAAATATCAGAGTATAAACCAACAGTATCATAAAGTGACTTCTTATCATGTCTGACATTGCCCATGACGGGCGTTCAGTGAGTGAGAAGCATACTGAATACTGTGAAGGAAATCGAGAATACAGTATGCGTGCATCAGCGTTAGTACACGAGTTTGCTCAAAAGGATCTTAATTGTGGGTCTGTATATGGCCAGCTAGTACAGGGTGACAGTTACTGAACTGTATGAAATAAAATCGTCATAACTTCTGAGCGGTTTGCACTAGTACATTCAAACTGCACGGTTGGCCGCAGGGCATGATGGGAATTAGTGTGCGCATGTACGGTTTGATTTAGCGACGAAACCCACCTTCATGTGGATGAGCTCGTCAGGAACCATAATTGGCGCATTTGCGGGCCTTGGAACCCGCACTTCTCGACTGAGAAGTCTCTTCACCCTCAACAAGTGACTGTGTGGTGTGCAGCTACCGTCACGGAACGATCAGTGCTATATTCCTTGGTGCCACGGTGACTACTGAAAGGTACGTGGAGGGTTTGGAAAATTATTTCAGCCTCATTATGCAAAGTGACGCTGATTTCGACAAGAAGTGGGTCATGCAAGGCGAAGGTCGACTCCATGGAAGCAAGAGAGTGTTTGATGTCCTGGAGCAGCGCTTTGGGGAGCACATTCTGTGTCTGGGGTACCCAGAGGCGACTGGCATGGGCCTCGATTGTCCACCATGTTCTCCGTATCTGAACACTTGCAACTCCTTTTTATCGGGCTGTATTAAAAATAAGGAGTACAGCAGTAACCCCAAAACCATTGCTGAGCAGAAAACAGGCATTGAGGAAGTCATTGACATCATCGATGTTCCGACACTTCAGCGGGTCATTGAGAATTTCGCTATTCGTCTGCACCACATCCTCGCCAAGGACGGCAGGCACATAGAATATGTCATAACCTAAATCTGAATACCTGTAGTGACGTTTATATGTTGAATAAAGTGTGTGCACGCCTTAGTTTGTAAATAATTTCCTTTTTTCTCATATAGTTCGGTAATTGTCACGCTGAATTTGGCACTATCAACACTGGGTAAACGAGAACTTGACAGCAAGCACACGAGTCGTCAAGGTTTTGATCAACCTTGTCTGACCATGTAAGGGAGGATTGCCCCATTGGGAAACCAGCCCATCATTTGACTACTGGAATTTCCATCCGAGCACGAACAGTAGACTCACGACGGCCTGTGTGATTCATTACCGTTAGTAGACGGCAAGCAGAAGTGAAGATATTGCATCTCCGTTTAATGAGTATGCTGAGGCGAAAACCGTAGCTCAGGCAGCTGCCAGTGGTTTAGCACTTCAGATAGATATACTAGGACCGACAGCTGGTGTGGTGAGTCCCAACTGCATAAAAAGTTACACTGTTCTTCGAAACTGCTACTTTTAAATCAATTTTATATGAGACACCTTCCAAGTGCTCACAGCGTCTACACCTTAAGCACATTCTCTCTCTAATACTCTACTAACGAGGCATCTTTCATTGCTTATCTATCCTCCATTTTCTTTCTATATTCTTCTTTCTCTGTAATTACTTGTCTACAACTAAATATACAACGTCTCTTGCTATATTTATGGCATGTAATCACACAGCACGTTCAGTCTCTCCGCCACGTATTTGTTCGATATCGTCCGTGAGTAATACTTAGGTTGAAACATTCTGGCGACCGCCCATGATCGTCAGAAATAAGTGACAACTGCTGCAATTATAAAGATAATCGTATAATTTTCCGTTTCCTTGTACCTATAAATACGTGGCTCCCCCATTAATAGCCATGAGTACCTTCTATGGACGTCAATGCTAAGACGAATACAACGCGGATACGTTCAGTAGTTTGCATCACTAAATTACAGTGGACACAGATTATCCTTGAGCAGCCGGTGTTTAACACTCACAGAACTCTGCGTTACAACCAGTGCGGTGCAGCTTCAGTGGAGGGGGGGGGGGGGGGGGGGGGGGTTGTTTAATCAGCATTCCAGCCGCACGAAGTCTTTTTCTTATTTTCTTTATAAGATGTCCGCTACGATTACAATTCAAGTAATTATCCGTCAGCTTTGTCATTTCACTAGGACTGCGTTGGTTTATTTCTGAACGAGTATTGACCGTTTTCGGCGTGAGGTAGAGCATCTACTTTTTACGTATAGGAGATACAATCTTCTTTTTCCTTCCTGTTTAAAAGTCTCGTTCCTGCTCAGTAGGAGTATGTTTTACCGCTGCATTGTCTGACAGTTTCGTTTTTGGAATTGTGATTATTCCAGACTTCTGCACAGGGTACTAATATTCGTTTGTCGAGTGAATGAAAGATAGTATTACAATTAGAACAGTGTGTGACGAGAAAGTGAGCGAGACGGAATAAAGCGAAGAAAGAAATGAAGAGAGCGCTCAGAAAATGAGAGTTCCTATATTATACAAGTTCTGCTGCTGTTCCAAAAAATATATGAGAATATTGTGTCACGTCTGAGTCTACGAAATGCCAAAATCATGGTGTTGCAGCTACCTACAATGAAACATCATCAGAGTAGAAAACAAAGGGCGTCCTGCCACTACTATGAGACAGCATACCATTTGCAAACATAATGTGAAATACTCACCACAGCCAAAAAAAGAAAAAGATGTGTTTCGTAATAATGCGTTAAGAGTACATTTGCCTTAAAACTGGCATTTTTCCCAACAACCACCATTATCAGCATTCAGGAGGAAGACGGTTCAAACCTGCGTCCGGTCATCCCGATTTAGGTTTCCCATGATTTCTCTAAACCGCTTCAGTCAAATGCTGGAATGGTTCCTTTGAAAGGGCACAACCGACTTCCTTCCCTAATCCAATGGGTCCGATGAGTTCGCTGCTTGATCCCCTACCTAATGAGCCAGCCAACCATTATTAGTAACCCAGCACCACTTCCGATTCCCAGTATTTTAATGAGGAGATCACTAAAATCCTGAAGGTTGCTGGAATAGCAATGAGGAGATGCATGTTGCTTGTGACGATGAGACACAGGACACTAATGAATTGGGGAACATACTGAAGTGGAAGACGTAATTATAAGTTTAACGGGAACAAAGTGAATGTGGACACGACGTTTAGCCAGAGAATGGATTGTAGATGGGGAAATATACTTTTCTGTAAATTTCCCAGGGATAAAAAAAGTCCGAGAGGATAACCTAATGAAATGTAGTTGCTGTTGTGGGGTTCAGTTAAAAGACCAGTTTGATGCAGCTCTCCAAGCTACTCTATCATGGGCAATCCTCTTCATCTCCGAGTAACTACTGCAACTTACATTCTTCTGAATCTGCTTCGTGTATTCATCTCTTGGTCTCCTCTACGATTTTTACCCAACACGCTTCCCTCCAATACTAAACTGATGATCCCTTGATGCTTCATACGTGTCTTGTCAACCGATCCTTTATTCTAGTCAAGTTGTACCACAAATTCCTCTTCTCCCCAATTCTGTTCACTATCTCCTAATCAGTTACGTGATCTACCCATCTAACCTACCGCATTCTTCTGCAGCACGACATTTCATAAGCTTCTATTCTCTTCTAGTCTAAACTGTTTATCGTCCATGTTTTATTAAATACATGGCTACACTCGATACATATACTTTTCGAAAAGACTTTTCTGACACTTAAATCTATACTCGATGTTAACATATTTCTCTTCTTCAGAAATGGTTTCCTTGTCATCGCCAGTCTTCATTTTATATCCTCTTTACTTTGACCATCATCAGTTACTTCGCTGCTCAAATAGTAAAATTCATCTACTACTTTCAGTGTCTCATTTCCTAATTTTATTCCCTCAGCATCACCTGATGTAATTCGACTACATTTCATTATATTTGTTTTGCTTATGTTGATGTTCATCTAATATCTTCCTTTCAAGGCACAGTCCATTCCGTTAAGCTATTCTTCCTAGTCCTTTGCTGTCTCTGACAGAATTACAATGTCATCAGCAAACCTAAAGGTTTTTATTTCTTCTCCCTGGATTTAATTCCTGCTCCAAATTTTTCTTTTGCTTCCTTTACTGCTTGCTCAACATACAGATTGAATAACATTGGGGATAGGGTACAACCCTGTCTCACTCGCTTTTCAGCCACTTCGATTCTTATAACTGCCATTTGGTTTCTGTATAAATTACGTCTTTCACTTCCTATGCTTTACACCGGCCACCTTCAAAATTTGAAAGAGAGTATTCCAGTCAACAGTGTCAAAAGCTTTTTCTAAATCTACGAATGCTATAAATGTGGGTTTTACTTTCCTTAATTCTCCTTCTAAGGTAAGTAGCAAGGTCACTATTGTCTTGCGTGTTCCCATATTTCTCCGAATCCAAACTCATCTTCCCCGATGTTGGGTTCTACCAGTTTTTCCATTCGTCTGTATAGGATTCGTGTTAGTGCAACCGTGATTTATTAAACTGATAGTTCAGTAATTTTCACACCTGTCGGCACCTACTTCCTTTGGAATTTGCATTATTATATTCTTTCTAAAGTATGTGAGTATTTCACATGTCTCATATTGCTTAGTAACTGGAAGAGTTTTGTCATAGCTGGCTGTCCCAATGCTATTAGTAGTTGTAACGGAATGTCGTCTACCTCCGGGGCCTTGTTTCGACTCAGGTCTTTCAGGGCTCTGTCAAACTCTTCACGCAGTATCATACCTCACATTTCATCTTCACTTACGTCCTATTTCATTTTCATAATACTGCCCCCAAGTACATCGCCCTTGTATAGACCTATCTTACCCTAGTGATATATGCTTCTACATCCTTACATTTGTCCTCCAGCCATTCCTGCTTAGCCGTTTTGCACTTCCTGTCGATTCCGTTTTTGAGACGTTTGTATTCCTTTTTGCCTTCTTCATTTATAGTAGTTTTATATTTTCTCCTTTCAGGAATTAATTTCAATGCCTTTAGTATTACCCAAGGATTTCAACTAGCCCTCCGTCTTTTTACCTCCGTTCTGTTTCATCTCTCGGACCTATTCATTCTCCTTCTACTGTAGTCCTTTCCGCTGTTCTTGCCAATCGTTCCCTAACGCCCCCTATGAAACTCTGTACAACCTCTGGGTCTTTCAGTTTATACACGTGCCATCTCCTTACATTTCTGCCTTTTTGCAGTTTCTTCAGTTTTAATCTAAAGCTCATAATCAATAAATTGTGGTCAGAGTCCACATCTGCGCCTTACAATTTTAAACCTGGTTCCTAAATCTCTGTCTTACCATTATATGATCTCTTCCATGTATATAGCCTCTCTCATGATTCTTAAACCAAGTGCTAGCTATGATTAAGTTATCCTCTGTGCAAAATCCTACCAGGCAGCTTCCTCTTCCATTCCTTACCCCCGGTCCATATTCTCCTAATACTTTTCCTCCTCTGTCTTTCCCTACTATCGAATAATAGATACCCTTGACTATTAAATTTTCATCTCCCTTAATTACTTTAATAATTTCTTTTAGCTCATCACACATTTCTTCAGTTGCTTCATCATCTGCGGAGCTAGTTGGCATATAACCTTGTACTATTGTGGTAGCCATGAGCTTCGTGTCATGGGCGTCGTGACTACGATGATGCGAGCACTATGCTGTTCGTAGCAGCTTGTCCGCGTCTTATTTCTTTTTTATTCATTATTAAATTTATTCTTGCATTACCTCTATTTCATTTCGTATTTACAACCCTATATTCACTGGACCAGAAGTACTGTTCCTCCTGCCACCGAACTTCACTAATTCCCCCTATATACAGGGTGTTACAAAAAGGTACGGCCAAACTTTCAGAAAACATTCCTCACACACAAATAAAGGAAAGATGTTATGTGGACACGTGTCCGGAAACGCTTAATTTCCATGTTAGAGCTCATTTTAGTTTCTTCAGTATGTACTGTACTTCCTTGATTCACCGCCAGTTGGCTCAATTGAAGGAAGATAATGTTGACTTCGGTGCTTGTGTTGACATGCGACTCAATGCTCTAAAGTACTAGCATCAAGCACATCAGTACGTAGCATCAACAGGTTAGTGTTCATCACGAACGTGGTTTTGCAGTCAGTGCAATGTTTACAAATGCGGAGTTGGCAGATGCCCATTTGATGTATGGATTAGCACGGGGCATTAGCCGTGGTGCGGTACGTTTGTATCGAGACATATTTCCAGAACGAACGTGTCCCGACAAGAAGACTTTCGAAGTAATTGATCGGCGTCTTAGGGAGCACGGAACATTCCAGCCCATGACTCGCGACTGGGGAAGACCTAGAACGACGAGGACACTTGCAATGGACGAGGAAATTCTTCGTGCAGTTGACGATAACCCTAATGTCAGCGTCAGAGAGGATGCTACTGTACAAGGTAACATTGGCCACATCACTGTATGGAGAGTGCTACGGGAGAACCAGTTGTTTCCGTACTGTGTACAGCGTGTGCAGGCACTATCAGTAGCTGATTAACCTCCACGGGTACACTTCTGCGAATTGTTCATCCAACAATGGGTCAATCCTCATTTCAGTGCAAACGTTCTCTTTACGGATGAGGCTTCATTCCAACGTGGCCAAATTGTAAATTTTCACAATCAACATGTGTGGGCTGACGAAAATCTGCACGCAACTGTGCAATCACCTCATCAACACAGATTTTCTGTGAACGTTTGGGCAGGCATTGTTGGTGATTACTTGATTGGGCCCCATGTTCTTCCACCTACGCTCAATGGAGCACGTTATCATGATTTCATACGGGATACTCTACCTGTGCTGCTAAAACATGTGCCTTTACAAGTACGACACAACACGTGGTTCATGCACTATGGAGCTCCTGCACATTTCAGTCGAAGTGTTCGTACGCATCTCAACAACAGATTCGGTGACCGATGGATTGGTAGAGGCGGACCAATTCCATGGCCTCCACGCTCTCCTGAACTCAACCCTCTTCACTTTCATTTATGGGGTCATTTGAAAGCTCTTGTCTACGCAACCCCGGTACCAAAAGTAGAGACTCTTCGTGCTCGTATTGTGGACAGCTGTGATACAATACGCCATTCTCCAGGGCTGCATCAGCGTATCAGGAATTCCATGCGATGGAGGGTGGATGCATGAATCCTCGCTATCAGAGGACATTTTGAATATTTCCTGTAACAAAGTGTTTGAAGTCACGCTGGTACGTTCTGTTGCTGTGTATTTCCATTCCATGATTAATGTGATGTGAAGAGAAGTAATAAAATAAGCTCTAACTTGGAAAGTAAACGTTTCCGGAGACATGTCCATATAACATATTTTCTTTCTTTGTGTGTGAGGAATGTTTCCTGGAGGTTTGGCAGTATCTTTTTGTAACATCCTGTATAACTTTAACCTATCCATTTCCCACATTAAGTTTCCTAACTTACCTGTACAGTTAAGAGATCACACATTGCACGCTCCGATCCGTACAACGCCAGTTTGTTCTCATGATAACGACGTCCTCCTGAGTAGTTCCCTCCCTGAGATCCGACTGGAGAACTATTTTACCTCCAGGATATTTTACCAAAGAGGACGGCATCATCATTTGACCATTACAATAAAACTGCATGTCCTTGGGGAAAATTAGGCCCTTAGATTCCCTTTGTTTTCAGCCGTTCACACTACCAGCACAGCAATGCTGTTTTGGTTGTGTTACAGGGCCAGTTCAGTCAATCATACAGACTGTTTCCTCTGCGACTATTGAAAAGGTTCCTGCACCTCTTTAGGAACCACACGTCTGTCTGGCCTCCCAACAGATACTTCTCCGTTGTGGTTGCACCAACGGTACAGCTCCCCACCAACGGCCATGTCCATGGTTCATGGGGGTTGGGGGTTGGTTGGAAAATATTATAGATGGATTAGAATTTCAATGGATAAGTCTGGAGGAGGAATGAACCTTGCTTATAAGAATTAGGATGGGCTTGCATCTAGAGTCCCATAACGGCAGTTAGGGCACTAATAATTCACACGTTAGACAAACTTGCCTATCGTTCAGTAATAAGTTACATTTGTTTATATTATGTCTGTCTGAATATTAGAGCTCGAAATACGCCACTCATTATAGATACATTAATGACAATCAGTGTGTAAGTAGGCTGTTTAGTTTTTTTTGGTAACGCCACTTAGCGCTCTGTATGAAAATCAGTGGCTGTGGTGTGTGCAGTCTGTGGCTGGTTTGCATTGTTGTTTGCTGTTGTATTGTTGGGCAGCTGGATGTGAAAAGTGCGTAGCGTTGCGCAGTTGGAGGTGAGCCGCCAGCAGTGGTGGATGTGGGGAAGTGAGATGGCGAATTTTAGAGAGCGGATGATCTGGACGTGTGTCCATCAGAAACAGTACATTTGTAAGAATGGATGACATGAACTGCTATATATTATGAACTTTGAACACTATTAAGGTAAATACATTCTTTGATCTCTATCAAAATCTTTCATTTGCTAACTATGCCTATCAGTAATTAGTGCCTTCAGTAGTTTGAATCTTTTTTTTTTTTAGCTGGCAGTAGTGGCGCTCGCTGTATTGCAGTAGTTCGAGTAACGAAGATTTTTGTGAGGTAAGTGATTCATGAAAGGTATAGGTTACTGTTAGTAAGGCCCATTCTTTTGTAGATATTATTAAAAGTCAGGCTGCGTTTCGCTTAAAATATTGTGTGTCAGTTTAGTGTTGACCAGAATAAGTAATGAGACAAATGTCTGAGTACGTTCAGTTCTGCTCAGCTGTTTGAAAATCAAATAACATAATGGGTGTATCAGTACAGTAATTCATAAATTTTTCTAAGGGGACGTTTCAAGTGTTTTCTGCAGCACATTCAAACTCCATACCAATCATCCCTATTTGTCCTTTTTGGAATTCCGTGCTGGGGTACATTACCATATCCTGCATAGTCCCTTAAAACAACTCTCTTATCCCTCTTATTTCTTTACACACCCACCTATATTCTCCTCTCTCAAAAATATAGTCCCTTTTTCCCGTTTACTCCGCTTTTCCTTGCCAAATCGTGTGAGTATAAATGGGCATGCGTTCAAAGATTTGACGTTATCGCACTGCATTTAGATTTCATATTTCACGCTTCCCGCTCTACTGGAAAGAATGTTATTAAAAAGTGAATCCTCGAAATAATGGTTGGTTGGTTGACTCGAGGAGGGGAGGGACCAAACTGCGAGGTCATCTGTCCCATCAGGTTATGAAAGGAATGGCAAGGAAGACGGCCGTGCCCTTTCAAAGGAACCATACCGTCATTCGTCTGAAGCTAATTAGATTCAAATGGTTCAAATGGCTCTGAGCACTATGGGACTTAACATCTGAGGTCATACGTCCCCTAGACTTAGAACTACTTAAACCTAACTAACCTAAGGACATCACACACATCAATGCCCGAGGCAGTATTCGAACCTGCGACCGTAGCAGGCTCGCGGTTCCGGACTGAAGCGCCTAGAACCGCTCGGTCACAGCGGCTAGCCCCAATACTAGAAATTCACAATGTTTGTCTGCACTACTTGGCTGATTATCTTGCGATAAACAGACTTCGATTAAACGAAATTTCTGCCACATTCGGCATGCAATATGTTTCATTGTAATTAATAGACAAGACGTAGTCTTCAGAGTAAATGACGATGTTACACAGCCGCTCGATATAGCCACGCGGTTGGAAGCACCATGTCACGGATTGCGCGGCCCCTCCCACCGAAGGTCCGAGTCCTCCCTCAGACATGGGTATATATGTTGTTCTTAGCATAAGTTAGTTTAAGTAGTGTGTAAGTCTAGGGACCGATGACCGCAACATTTTTGATGTTACACACTACACTAATTACTAAATCATTTTATTAAATACCATATGTCTCACAAGAACATCTGTATCTTCTGTGAAAACATATTTGAGAGCGGACTGTAGACAAATGTTGATAACAGCAGTGGCAGAGCTTCTCAGTGCAACCCAAAACATAGCATTGTACACACAATTGACTAGGCCACGTAGAATATTAATAATTAAAGAAAACTACCCCAGCCGTAAAACTGCACATTTATTGTGCTACGGCTAGTTTACTTCTCAGAACTTCTTCAGGTTGCCGTTTTAGTCTAGTTCGTTGAACTGTAAAGACTGCTCGTTTTGTCCAGCCAGGCAGACAGGAAGTAATCTTGATGATGTAGAGCACCATTGCCGATGTTAATTGTAATGATTAATGAGAACTACCTCTGCTTTATTGCTACAAATCTATTGTTCTTCAACCGGTTTCGTATGTAGAACATCTTCAGGTAAAACGAGGAGCCCTTCCATTTCAACGAGGACTAATTCTGGCAACCCGAAAATGTTCTGAGAACGAAACAGGCCCTGGCGCAAAAAGTGTATGATTATAAAGCTGTGCTGTCCTTCATTAATAATTAAAATTAATTAAAACTAGTATCCGCTGTTGTACTCAATACGATCGCGGCTATTTTCGTTGTATAATAACTGTTGTGCTCAACTAAACATTTAACCCGGGAAACAAGTTGCAAGCGAAATAAAATATTGGTTTTTTGTTGATGTTCGTTCCCACAGAACGTTCTATTACGAATGGTGAGCTCTGAAATATACTGAGGTTACAAAAGTCATGGGATCCCTCCTAATATAACGTCTGACCCCCTTTTCTCCTGCGTAGAGCTGGGTGCCAGATTTTCTGCACGATCAGACCTCTCGTTTGTGCCCCATGTATGTTAGATGGAATTCATGTCGGAGAATCTGGGTCGCTTAATCATTCTCTCGAACTGTCCAGATTTTTCTTCAACCCAGTCGCGAACAGTTGTGGCAAAGTGACATAGCGCATTAACATCCATGAAAATTCCATCGTTGTTTGGGAACATGGAGTCCATGAATGCCACCAAATAGTATCTGAGTAACCGGAGTGACCGAGCGGTTCTAGGCGCTACAGTCTGGAATCGCGCGACCGCTACAGTGGCAGGTTCGAATCCTGCCTCGGGCATGGATGTGTGTGATGTTCTTAGATTAGTTAGGTTTAAGTAGTTCTAAGTCTAGGGGACTGATGACCACAGCAGTAGAGTCCCATAGTGCTCAGAGCCATTTGAAGCAGTTATAGAGCCACAACCAGCTTGCACAGGGCCTTGTTGAAAACTTGGGCCCACGGCTGAATGAAGTATGCGCCACCTTGAACCCTACCATAAGCTCTTCTCAAGTGAAATCGGAACTCATCTGACCACACCAAATTTTTCCAGTCGTCTAACCTATACCTTTCACAAATCACGTACCTCACAAAAATCTTCATTACTCGAACTACTGCAATACAGCAAGCGCCACTACTGCCAGCTAAAAAAAAAAAAAGATTCAAACTACTGAAGGCACTAAATACTGATAAGCATATTTAACAAATGAAAGATTTTGATAGAGAACAAGCAATGTATTTACCTTAATAGTGTTCAAAGTTCATAATATATAGCAGTTCATGTCATCCATTCTTACAAATGTACTGTTTCCGATGGACACACGTCCAGATCATCCGCTCTCAAAAATTCGCCATCTCACTTCCCCACATCCACCACTGCTGGCGGCTCACCTCCAACTGCGCAACGCTACGCACTTTTCACACCCAGCTGCCCAACAACACAACAGCAATCAACAATGCAAACCAGCCACAGACTGCACACAACACAGCCAGTGATTTTTCATACAGAGCGCTTAGTGGCGTTACAAAACAAAAAAAAAAAAAAAAAAAAAAAAAAAAAAAAAAAAAACAGTGTACGGCACATGGTTTTGTGCACGAACTGACCTCTCGATCATGCCCCATGTATGTTCAATGGAATTTATTTCGTACAATCTGGGTCGCTTAATCTTTCGCTTGAATTGTTCAGAATGTTCATAAATCCAATCGTTAACAGTTGTGGTCCAGTGACATAGTGCATTAACATCCATAAAAATTCCATCGTTGTTTGGGAACATGAAGTCTGTGAATGCCACCAAATGGTATCTGAGTATCTGAACACCACAATCATAGTCAACGCTCATTCAGTTGGACCAGAGATGCCAGTCATTCCATGTAAACACGGCCCACACAGTTATAGAGCCACCACCAGCTTGCAAAGTGCCTTGTTGAAAACTTGGGTCGATGGCTTCGTGGGGTATGAGCCACACACGAACCCTACCATAAGCTATTATCAAGTGAGATCGGGACTTATCTGACGAGACCACATTTTTCCAGTCGTCTAGGGTCCAATCGATATGGTCAAGAGCACACGAGAGGCGCTGCAGTGATTTCGTCTTACTAGCAAAGGACTGTCTTCGGTCGGTTTCGACGCACTTTCCTAACGGGTACGTTTGGCGTACATCCCACATTGATTTCTGTGGTTATTTCACCACTGATTGTTGCAATTATTTCACGCAGTGTTGCTTGTTGCTTTGCTAGCAGTAACAACTCTACGCAGACGCCACTGCTCGAGGTCGTTAAGTGAAGACCGTCGGCCACTGCGTTGTCCCTGGTGAGAGGTAATGCCTGCACACTGTGGATCTCGGAATACTGAATTCCCAAACGATTTCGGAAATGGTAGTCCCAAGCGTCTATCTCCAACTGACATTCCACATTCAAAGTCTATAAATTCTTCTCGTAAGGGCATAAGCACGCGGGAAACCTTTTTACGTGAATCACTTGAGTACAAATGACAGCTTCGCCAATTTACTGCCCTTTTGAACCTTGTGTACTCGACACAGCCGACATCTGTATACGTGCTTACGCTATCCCATTACTTCTGACGCCTCAGTGTACCTCCTTCATTTTCTTTCGCCCGTGACCCGCATCAGTGCAGGGACAGCATGGTTATTAACCGATTTGACGCTGTTAACTTAAGCGAGGCCAGATGCCCTTAATGTCGCCATCTCCGGGCGGGATAAATGCACCCCAACTGTCTGCGTGTAGTGTAGTGTTATTGTTGTCTAAATGTTTTCGAATCGTGTAACCGAGGCAAGACTTCTGTACCAGCTCGGTATAGTTACCGAGAGGTGGAAAATTTCCTAACAGCGAACAGCGATATACAAGCTGATATGCACACCGACCGCTGGTTGTTAATCCGCGGGGCTGATCTGATCCTAGCGGGTGCACGTCCCCGACCTGGAAGTGGCGCTTTAAGCAGATGTCTATCTGGGCAGGTGGGGTCTGAAACACGCCACAACTCACTAATGCATAACCTTAATTAAATCCTTTGAAAGCACGAATAATAATAGGAATTTCATACTTTCTCCTTTCGTATGAGGTTGTTTAACAAAACAAGTACTTTTCGTGTAGAGACTGACCATAGCTAAACGCGCTTGACGTTTCATTATAGGGATGATGAGAATCACTTCCCGTAACATGACACTCTCGCACTAACAAACGCAAAAGTCCTTGCTACAGTGTACTGAGTCTCCTAAAATCATTATTTAATTCAAGACGTTACATAGTACGTAACGCTGTAGCTGTCGGTAACTGGTGTAAGATGTTGATAATAATAAAATAACAGAAAAATATAGGAGAATACATACTTAAAAAAAATACCGTGTCATTCTTTATAAGTTTACTCTATAGCTATGGCCATTAGATAAATTTGTTTCAGGTTTTGCATAAAATTATTGTGTAAAGTTATTTACAGACGTTTTAAATCACCTTACTTATCAGTAACTGGCACAGCTTAAAAGGTAGGCTTAGATAACGTAAATTAGATAGACAGAAAATGAGAGGGAAAACGGAAATGAACTTCAAATTGTTTCCAGTGTGGATATTACAAAACACAGTTAATTGCATCGAAAGAAGACGACTGTCCTCGCAATTATACCAGCGAGGGCGCTGCCACCGGTCAGTGCGGTTCATCAGTCACCGTGACTTTGACACATGCACTCTACACAGGACGGAGCGGAGAATGTCTTCGGCAGTCTTTGATGGCTCACCTGAAGATGACTGGCAGGTTACAGTCGAAATTTCGTGAAATTTTTTACGGTTGCAATCCCGAAATCTCTTCGAATATTTAATTCATCGGGAAACTTTTAAATTTCACAATTCGTGCTTTGATGACTTCATTTGATGTGGGTACAAAAAACAAAAAGAAAGGTTTTTCACCTGCTTTTACGATTCAAGGTAAAATTAACCATATAGATGGCTCTTATCTTCCACCAGACAATCATTAGCGCAGCATAAATTGCTACAGATTTACTTCCTGGGGAAGGTACCAATAAATAAGTTCGCACTCTCACAGAACATTCTATAAACACTCTGCGTCGCCGACCTATGCGTAACCGCCGTTTGCTTCCCCATATTACCCTATTATATTAACGTAACGTGCTTCCGCGAGTAACTGTTAGTAATCCCTTTTCCTTCTCTAGAGCTGAGGTGTGGGGAATGGGGAGAAGGAGAAGAACATGGCATGGGATCTTGCACGAATCCACTTCCCAATCCAGACATCCCACTGTCCTATTGGAATGTAATCCAAATCCATTAATATTAAATGTCGATTCTCACTTGATGGAAAGAAACGGAACGACTGAAAATTCTAAATTTCCAAAAGCAGCATTCGTACAGA
Source organism: Schistocerca gregaria (assembly GCF_023897955.1). Taxonomy (NCBI): domain Eukaryota; kingdom Metazoa; phylum Arthropoda; class Insecta; order Orthoptera; family Acrididae; genus Schistocerca; species Schistocerca gregaria. The sequence goes on from NC_064922.1 coordinate 624,411,896, forward strand.
GTCTCTTCGGAATGAGGCGGAACGGAAATGGCTGGAAAAGATGTTAATGTCAACGTTTCACGGGAAGAAAGTTTTGTCGATGACGTCGTTGAGGGAAAGTGGCGTCGTCTACTTGCCCTTGAAGTTAACATAATCTCTTCACACTCATTCACGTAAGAAGAGAAGATTTTGGGCTTCGGGGTCTTAAAGTTCGGCAGACACAGGAAAAAAGGAAGGAAGGGTTACAAACGAAATGCCTTTACTAGCCTTCAGTACTACGGGGTTCAGGAAAGGGTTGACGTTGTGTCTAGCGTGAACACACCACGATGTTTTAGTGACGTCACATTTTGTCCCGCTTCTACTCTGACTACTATGATTAAAACAAAATATTTTTCTACAGGTTTCCACAATCCGCTAGTATCTTTTCAGCCACACTATATTTTCTTTCTATACACTGACACAGCCCAGGATCGCCGTCTAGGCATCAATACTCGTAAGATACAGAAAGAAAATATTGCTTGGATAAATTGCTTAAATGACAGTTCAGAAGATGACATATTGACATTTCAAACAATGCTATGCATTACAAAATAACTGGTTGAACGCATATGTTATAAACATTAAATAAAAACTTGTATTCTAATTCTTGTTTATAGAGCTACAAAAGTTATTAACAATGACGGAAAAAACGCATCACAGATAAACGAATAGTTGAACGAAGAATGCTCCATCAAAATGAAGGAACAACTGAACTTACACGGCAGAATCACAGATGTGATGTGCAGAAAATATTACAGTCTTCGAAATGAATTCGAGACAGAGTGACATATTTACCAAAACGTCACGCTAATAGCGGATGTGTTTTAGACTGAGCTAGGTACAACGAAGCGTAGGAGCCTAGAGAGATCGACGAGTCCTGAAAACAATTTGATGTTCAACCTGTTCTGAAAATTATCTAAGGTTCGATGTGCACTGAAAATTCTCTGAAGCTGACAGACTGCTCCTCGTCTCTCTGCATGCACTGGATCGGTTATTACATTACATGTATCCATAAGATATTGAAGTGATTGTAGAAAAGTAAAAATCGTTTTAAAAGAGACTGTAGGCAAGACCGATGCCGGGGTTGTATTCAGCAAATTTACTTCCGAGGTAGGGATGAAATTTCTACATTTTAAGAAACTAAAATGTAAATATAACAAAAGCAGTCAGCGATACAAATATTTCTTATTTTGGACACCACAGGCACTATCCTACTGTGGATGGTATTTCGCCGATTTCTTACCATTTTTGTATTGATTTACGAAGGATACATTTAATCGTAGATTCCGAACCACAGTGCGGCTTGGCATTTTTTTACATTAAGAAGCCACTGGCAAAGATTGCAGAAGAGACTGGCCGGAGAAACTGTATAATGACCGCCCTCAGGGGGGTGGAGGGGGGGGGGGTTCGGGGGGGGATGTGGGCGGGGATGAACAGCAAACGTTCTGACAGTTAACAAACGACGGAGTCACCAAGATTTAAGGCGCAGTTAAATGAGCTCATCGGACGTTATTTCTCGTGTGTTTATGACTTGAGGTAGTGAAAAGGAACATAATAAAAGCTAACCAACTATTGTCTTGATTATAATTTACTTTTTTAAAACTTTGTTCTTACTGATCCATCACACTCCCATCTGTCTCGAAGAAATTGTTACAGTTCAGTACTATTTCGAGGGAGCACCTGCTCGTCATCTTCAAGTGACGGTATAGATCGTCGCTGGAAAACGACACCTGCATCAAATACGTAAGGGCGTACGTCATGCTCCGGTATTTAGTTTCATCACGCTCATAACAGGATGAAAAAATTACAAAGTTTCAGCAGTAACATACGATACTACAACCTAGCGAAATACAGCGTGACAGCAGAGCTTTGAACAGTTCAGTGGAAATGTTTAACGTTTTGGCGAAACATTCCTTACTTCCTTTTCTCTTCCATATGCATTAGGGTTGATTTTACAATTCTGTGTGGTTTGTCATAATTGATAGCGAAAACTGACTCGGGTAAAGCAGAAGCCAAAACGTGACAATGAATGTGGCACTGCGGACGAACCGTCTATGCGCAGTCTCGACCAGCCAGTGACATGTGTCCTAGGAATTCAGAGAGCAGCGAGAGTCTAGACGACGTACTTTGGGCTGTGTCCGTGTATAGAAAGACAGTTTAATGTTACTAAAGAGATACTAGCAGAATGTGAAAGGCTGCATGTGAACTACAAGGGAATATGGAAAATCATTTTATTTTATTCAGAGTGCTGATATTAGAAGCGGGACGAAAGATGACGTCACTTTCAAACCGTGGTGAATTCAAGGTAGACAGAACATCAACACTTTCCTTAGCCCCGTAGTAGCGAATGCTACACTATGATTTACTTGTTCGTGGCGCCCTCTATCTGTAATGCTGGAATTCAATATGGTGTTGGTCTACCCTTAGCCTTGATGACAGCTTCCACTCTCGCAAGCATACATTAAATCAGGTGCTTGAAGGTTTCTTGGGGAAATGCAACCCATTCTTCACGGAGCACTGCATTGAGGAAACGTAACGATGGCGGTCGGTGAGACCTGGCAGGAAGTCGACATTCCAAAACATCCAGTGACATGTGTCCTAGGAATTCAGAGAGCAGCGAGAGTCTAGACGACGTACTTTGGGCTGTGTCCGTGTATAGAAAGACAGTTTAATGTCACTAAAGAGATACTAGCAGAATGTGAAAGGCTGCATGTGAACTACAAGGGAATATGGAAAATCATTTTATTTTATTCAGAGTGCTGATATTAGAAGCGGGACGAAAGATGACGTCACTGTCAAACCGTGGTGAGTTCAAGGTAGACAGAACATCAACACTTTCCTTAGCCCCGTAGTACCGAATGCTACGCTATGATTTACTTGTTCGTGGCACCCTCTCTATCTGTAATGCTGGAATTCAATATGGTGTTGGTCTACCCTTAGCCTTGATGACAGCTTCCACTCTCGCAAGCATACATTAAATCAGGTGCTTGAAGGTTTCTTGGGGAAATGCAACCCACTCTTCACGGAGCACTGCATTGAGGAGACGTATCGATGGCGGTCGGTGAGGCCTGACAGGAAGTCGACATTCCAAAACATCCCAATGGTGTTCTATAGGATTCAGGTTAGGACTCTGTGCAGGCCAATCCACTGCAGGGATGTTATTGTCGTGTAACCACTGCGCCAAAGGCAGTGCATTGCCAACAGATGCTCGATCATTTTAAAAGATGCAATCGCCATCCCCGAATTGCTGTTCAACAGTGCGAAGCAATAAAGTGCTTAAAACAACAATGTAGGCCTGTGCTCTGATACTGCCACGCAAAACAACAAGGGGTTCAAGCCCCTTCCACGAAAAACACAGCCACATAACACTACCTGACGTTCACCAGGCATTCACCATACCCATAACCTGCCATCGGATCGCCACATTGTGTACCGTGATTCATAACTTCACACAACTTTTTCCCACTGTTCAATCGTCTAATGTTATGCTCCTTATACCAAGCGAGGCGTTGTTTGGCATTTACCGGTGTGATGTGTAGCTTATGAGCTGCCGCTCGACAATGCAAGCCAAGTTTCCTCAAAAATGGTTCAAATGGCTCTGAGTACTATGGGACTCAACTGCTGTGGTCATCAGTCCCCTAGAACTTAGAACTACTTAAACCTAACTAACCTAAGGACATCACACACATCCATGACCGAGGCACGATTCTAACCTGCGACCGTAGCAGTCGCACGGTTCCGGACTGCGCGCCTAGAACCGCGAGACCACCCCGGCCGGCCAAGTTTTCTCACCTACCGCCTAACTGTCACAGTACTTGCACTGTATCCTGATGCAGTTTGGAATTCCTGTGTCATGGTCTGGATATATGTCTGCCTTTTACATATTACGATCCTCTTCAGCTGTCGGCGGTCTCTGTCAGTCAACGGACGAGGTCGCCCTATACGCTTTTGAGCTGTACGTATCCCTTCCGTTTCCACTACATTATCACACCCGTAACATCGAAGACTTCCGGCATAAGAAGTCAGCCTCATTCTGCCAACGGCCTTGTCAAAGAGGGCGGAGGAGCGGCTAGAGGTTCAGGGCACTCTCTTGTCCTAGGGGTGGGAAATTGCCCCTAATGGCGGAAGAATCAGCAATGATAAACGACATGAGGATGCAGAAGGCAATGGAAACCACTGCATTAAAGACACGTAACGTGTACCACAGGACATGTGGCCTGTAGTTGAAGAAGTGTCATGATGATCTCTCCATTGGCAAAAGATTCCGGAATAGTCCCCCATTCGGATCTTCGGGAGGGGACTGCTAAGGGGCAGGTTATCATGAGAAAAAGAGTGAATAATCAACGAAAGGATAATGTTCTACAAGTCGGGGCGTGGAATGTCAGAAGCTTGAACGTGATAGGGAAACTAGAAAATCTGAAAAGGGAAATGCAAAAGCTCGATCTAGATATAATAGGGGTCAGTGAAGTGAAGTGGAAGGAAGACAAGGATTTCTGGTCAGATGAGTGTCGGGTAATATCAACAGCAGCACAAAAACAGGAGTAGGATTCGTTATGAATACGAAGGTAGGGCAGAGGGTGTGTTACTGTGAACAGTTCAGTGACCAGGTTGTTCTAATCAGAATCGACAGCAGACCAACACCGACAACGATAGTTCAGGTATACATGCCGACGTCGCAAACTGAAGATGAACAGATAGAGAAAATGTATGATGATATTGAAAGGGTAATGCAGTATGTAAAAGGGGACGAAAATCTAATAGTCATGGGCGACTGGAATGCAGTTGTAGGGGAAGGAGTAGAAGAGAAGGTTACAGGAGAATATGGGCTTGGGACAAGGAATGAAAGAGGAGAAAGACTAATTGAGTTCTGTAACAAATTTCAGCTAGTAATAGCGAATACCCTGTTCAAGAATCACAAGAGGAGGAGGTATACTTGGAAAAGGCCGGGAGATACGGGAAGATTTCAATTAGATTATATCCTGGTCAGGCAGAGATTCCGAATCAGATACTGGATTGTAAGGCGTACCCAGGAGCAGATATAGACTCAGATCACAATATTGTAGTGATGAAGAGTAGGCTGAAGTTCAAGACATTAGTCAGGAAGAACCAATACGCTAAGAAGTGAGATACGGAAGTTCTTAGGAATGACGAGATACGTTTGAAGTTCTCTAACGCTATAGATACAGCAATAAGGAATAGCGCAGCAGGCAACACAGTTGAAGAGGAATGGACGTCTCTAAAAAGGGCCATCACAGAAGTTGGGAAGGAAAATATAGGTACAAAGAAGGTAACTGCGAAGAAACCATGGGTAACAGAAGAAATACTTCAGTTGATTGATGAGAGGAGGTAGTACAAACATGTTCCGGGAAAATCCGGAATACAGAAATACAAGTCGCTGAGGAATGAAATAAATAGGAAGTGCAGGGAAGCTAAGACGAAATGGCTGCAGGAAAAATGTGAAGACATCGAAAAAGATATGATTGTCGGAAGGACAGACTCAGCATACAGGAAAGTCAGAACAACCTTTGGTGACATTAAAAGCAACGGTGGTAACATTCCACTGTTAAATGCAGAGGAGACAGCAGATAGGTGGAAAGAATACATTGAAAGCCTCTATGAGGGTGAAGATTTGTCTGACGTGATAAAAGAAGATACAGGAGTCGATTTAGAAGAGATAGGGGATCCAGTATTAGAGTCGGAATTTAAAAGAGCTTTGGAGGACTTACGGTCAAATAAGGCAGAAGGGATAGATAACATTCCATCAGAATTTCTAAAATCATTAGGGTAAGTGGCAACAAAACGGCTATTCACGTTGGTGTGTAGAATATATGAGTCTGGTGACATACCATCTGACTTTCGGAAAAGCATCATCCACACAATTCCAAAGACGGCAAGAGCTGACAAGTGCGAGAATTATCGCACAATCAGCTTAACAGCTAATGCATCGAAGCTGTTTACAAGAATAATATACAGAAGAATGAAAAAGAAAGTTGACAATGCGCTAGGTGACGAGCAGTTTGGCTTTAGGAAAAGTAAAGGCACGATGGAGGCAATTCTGACGTTACGGCTAATAATGGAAGCAAGGCTAAAGAAAAATCAAGACACGTTCATAGGATTTGTCGACCTGGAAAAAGCGTTCGACAATATAAAATGATGCAAGCTGTTCGAGATTCTGAAAAAAGTTGGGGTAAGCTATAGGGAGAGACGGGTCATATACAATATGTACAACAACCAAGAGGGAATAATAAGAGTGGACGATCAAGAACGAAGTGCTCTAATTAAGAAAGGTGTAAGACAAGGCTGTAGCCTCTTCAATCTGTACATCGAGGAAACAATGATGGAAATAAAAGAAAGGTTCAGGAGTGGAATTAAAATACAAGGTGAAACGATATCAATGATACGATTTGCTGATGACATTGCTATCCTGAGTGAAAGCGAAGAAGAATTAAATGATCTGCTGAAGGGAATGAACAGTCTAATGAGTACACAGTATGGTTTGAGAGTAAATCGCAGAAAGACGAAGGTAATGAGAAGTAATAGAAATGAGAACAGCGAGAAACTTAACATCAGGATTGATGGTCACGAAGTCAGTGAAGTTAAGGAATTCTGCTACCTAGGCAGTAAAATAGCCAATGACGAACGGAGCAAGGAGGACATCAAAAGCAGACTTGCTATGGCAAAAAAGGCATTTCTGGCCAAGAGAAGTCTACTCATATCAAATACCGGCCTTAATTTGAGGAAGAAATTTCTGAGGATGTACATCTGGAGTACAGCATTGTATGGTAGTGAAATATGGACTGTGGGAAAACTGGAACAGAAGAGAATCGAAGCATTTGAGATGTGGTGCTATAGACGAATGATGAAAATTAGGTGGACTGATAAGGTAAGGAACGAGGTGGTTCTACACAGAATCGGAGAGGAAAGGAATATGTGGAAAACACTGATAAGGAGAAGGGACAGGATGATAGGACATCTGCTAAGACATGAGGGAATGACTTCCATGGTACTAGAGGGAGCTGTAGAGGGCAAAAACTGTAGAGGAAGACAGAGATTGGAACACGTCCAGCAAATAATTGAGGACGTAGGTTGCAAGTGCTACTCTGAGATGAAGAGGTTAGCACAGGAAAGGAATTCGTGGCGGGCCGCATCAAACCAGTCAGTAGTCTGATGACTAAAAAAAAAACTGTGGAGATAGAGATGTTTAGTAGTGTGGAAATCACGCGTTCAGACATATGACACAAGTGACACCCAATCACCTGTGCAAGCCAGTCCATTACAGGAATGTTTTGGTGGTGTAACACCTCCGTCACAGGTCTTGCATTATGAACAGGTGCTCGATCGTGTTGAAAGATGCAGTCGCCATCCCCGAATTGCTCTACAACAGTGGGAAGCAAGAAGGTGCTTAAAACATCAATGTAGGCCTGTGCTGTGATAGTACCAAGCAAGAAAACACGGGTGCAAGCCACCTCCACGAAAAGCAAGACGACATCATAACACCACCGCCTCCGAATTTTACTGTTGATGCTACACACGCTGGCAGATGACGTTCACCAGGCATTCGCCATATCCGCGTCCTGCCATCTGATCGCCACAATGTGTACCGTGATTCGCCACTCCACTCAACGTTTCTCCACTGTTCAGTCGTCCAATGTCTACGCTCCTTACACCATGTTACGCGTCGTTTGGTATTTACTGGCATGTTGTGTGGCTTATGAGGAGCAGCTCGACCATGAAAGCCAAGTTTCCTCACGTCCCGCCTAACTGTTTCCCGGCAAATTAAATGTTCGAAGAGATTTCGTGATTGCAGCTGGTGCTCACAAACTTTACTCCACGATATTTCGAGTGGACAGCAGCCAGTCATCTTCACGTGAGCCTTTGAAGACTGTGTAAGTAGGCTGTTTAGGTTTATTTATTGGTAAGGCCTCCGTCACGTAGCGCTCTGTATGAAAATCACTGGCTGTGCCGTGTGCAGTCTGTGGCTGGTTTGCATTGTTGTCCGCCATTGTAGTGTTGGGCAGCGGCAGCTGGATTTTAACAGCGCGTAGCGTTGCGCAGTTGGAGGTGAGCCGCCAGCAGCGGTGGGCGTGGGGAGAGAGATGGCGGAGTTTTGAAATTTGTAAGAATTGGAGTCATGAACTGCTATATATATTATGACTAGTGAGGTAAATACATTGTTTTTTCTCTATTAAAATCTTTCATTTGCTAACTATGCCTATCAGTAGATAGTGCCTTCCGTAGTTTGAATCTTTTATTTAGCTGGCAGTAGTGGTGCTCGCTGTATTGCAGTAGCTTGAGTAACGAAGATTTTTGTGAGGTAAGTGATTTGCGAAACGTATACGTTAATGTTAGTCAGAGCCATTCTTTCGTAGGGATTTTTTAAAGTCAGATTGCGTTGCGCTAAAAAATATTGTGTTTCAGTTTAAGCACATTCGTGTATAATTGTTCAAAGAGGACGTTTCACATAGACCAGTCTTGTATAATTCTTCTAAGGGGACGTTTCATATGTCGACCCTTAGCCGAGGATACCTCACTGGAATCTTCTGATTTTTTCTTGTAGTTTGTGTAATTAATGTAGATTTTTTTTATTGCTAGCGCGTAATCATAGAGAGAATTTCCTTTGTAGTTGCAGTCTTTCATTGTTGTACAGTAAAATAGTTGTGGCATGCATGTAGTTTTGCACGAAGTATTTCGCTGCTGCGCTTGCAATTAACTAGATATTATTTTCAGTGCTACGTTAATGTGTTCTCTTATTTTTGTTCTTCAAATTGTGTTTTTCTGTGTTGTCGTGTAAAAAATTGTGACAATAATGGCGTATGAAAAACGTAATACTAGGCTCCAAAGTAAACTGAGAAATGACAGTGAAGACGAAAGCAGTGTGTTAGCGCCACCATGTATGAATTAACTAATGTTCAAAGTAGTAAGTTGGTAATTGTGGATAGGGAAATGGAGCGGGTTGCCAATAATGGTGTAGGCAATGAAACCATTAGTGAACAGGGAAGCATTATCGATCGATCGGTCGGCAACAGCTCGCCTCAGGATTCCGAAATGACAGGACAGAATCTTGCAAATACTGTAGATTCAGATTTTGCGTCCTCACCGTTTTCTCAAATAAATCAAGACACATTTTCTGCTTTTCAAAATGCGAATATTGCCGGTTCAAATGCACTGCCGAAAAGCACTGAGGAACATGTTTCAGACACCAGTGCACTGTTATTACAGTTAATGCAACAAATGGGACAAAGGCTACAAAAGTTAGACACAACGCTTGAACAAAATCAGAAACAAATGGGACAAAATCTTCAAAAGTTAGACACAATGGAACAAAATCAGAGACAAACAAAACAGAAGCTTCAAAAGTTAGACACCTTGGAACAAAATCAGAGACAAACACAGCAAAAGCTTCAAAAGTTAGACACAATGGAACAAAATCAGAGACAAACACAGCAAAAGCTTCAAAAGTTAGACACAATGGAACAAAATCTTCGAAAGTTAGACACCACACTTGAAAAAACACGTGAAGATTTAACTACTGAGTTACATAACATTGAATCGAAATGCCAAAAAATCTGTAATGACGTAAAAACACAAATTTGTGAGCATTTTCAACCTTTTTTTTCGCGGCATGAAAATGCATTACAGAATCATGAAGCAGCCATAAAAGAACTGCAAACTATTGTTCGTGAAAATCACGACACCTTGCAAGCTAAAATGGACTCAGTTGCATCCACCGATTCGGTTACGCAACTTGCAAGAACTCAGGAAAACTTAAAGGTCACAGTAGATTCGATTTCAACACAAATGGACACTCTGAAACTTGGTTCAGAAAAACACACTGAGGAAATGTGTTCACTATCGGAGAAAGTAGCCGAACTTTCAGATCAGTTCACTAACTTATCTACAAAGGTAGATGATGATCTGAATGATACAGAAGAGTGCGAACAAATTAGGAAATTCAAACAAAATCAGAATCAAATTAATACACAACACCAAAGAGAAATCCGGGAAGTGCAAGATCAGCTGACACAGGTAATACAAGAATTACGTATTTCAGAGGACAGTCGCGCTCCAACACGGGAAGAGGGACTTATAAATACGGAAAAGCCACAAAATAATAACACAGAGCATTTCGGAAATTGTGAAAGAAATTGGCAAGGTGCACCGAATTTTGAGATGGAACTGCCGACACGACGTAACAATGAACGATATGCTACCCGCCGACACGATGATTTTGACTATAAGCTGTTCATTACTGCACGTAAATTCAAATCATTTAAGAATTCTGGCAACGACATTCATCCACAAGCGTGGCTCCATCAATTCTCTCATTGTTTTCCTCCCAACTGGTCATTAGAGCACAGATTAGAATTTATGTGTGGCTACTTGGAGAATGAACCAGCTGTAAGAATGCGATCGGTCATTCACGATTGTCATAGTGAAGGAGAATTTTATCATGCCTTCCTCTCAGCATATTGGTCTCAAGCTACACAAGACCGAGTAAAACATGGCATCATAATGATGAAACATTTTGAACAATCTGAATTTTTCAGTCTTGTAAAATATTTTGAAGACATGTTGCACAAGAATCAGTATCTTTCAAACCCATAAAGCCCCTCAGAACTCATCCGCATTTGCTTAATCAAATTACCTGAACATTTACGACAGATTATTTTAGCAGGACGATGTAAAGACGACATTGAAGCTTTCCAGGGACTGTTACAAGAACTGGAAATTGACACTGACAATCGCGGAACGCGAAAGCAGGAGCACAACAATAACAGGTCACACCTGTCACAATTCCGCGATGACAGAAATAATACACGACAAGGCTATTCGTACAACGTAAATCGTGACCAAAACAGACACCACCCGTATGACAACTGTTGGCAGAGTAGTAATTATTACAGGGGAAGATCACCTCTCTGCGGTAATGAATATCACAGACACAATCAGAGAAACAGACAATATGGGAACCAAAATAATTATTATCAAGGGAGACGGAATAACTTCAGACGCAACGGTCCAGCGCGCAGTTACGATTCAGGGAGAAATTCTCCACCACATGACCGACAAACAAGAAACTATGTAAAGTACCGACAAAACGACAGACCTGAACTCCATCAGAATTGGCGAGCTTCAAACAGGGCAGGGCCTTCTCGTCAAGGCGAATTTATAGAAGTTAGGTCTCCTAATCCCAGTAACGACGCGCGCCAACAAAGAGATACCACCGCAGCCAGCCACGTGCGCCGGCTGGCTCCGAGATAAATAACATAAGACGCTGGACCTTGAGAAAAATTTTAGCATTCCTTACCGACGTACACAACATGATAATTGCTTTGAAGTTAAAACTCTGCGAACTAGAAAGGGTAAATGATGGCACCAGATTTCACATGTAAAACCGTTTATTGAAAGATAACCTGCTTTTTAACTTTTGTCTTTGCCATAAAGCTGTTCACATCACGTCACTAGTATACTTTGTCACACTAAGAATCTGTTAACATGCAACAATGTTTTGAAGTTAATTATCCAGTCTAGAACTTAGAGAACTTATTTAGACAGTATTTACGTGTGCATTGTTATAGTGAACAGACATCACTGTGTTATTGCGTGTGTACATTCTTGCTTGTTAGTTGCACGATTACGTAACGACTATAAGGCTCACATACTTAGAACATTTACCAGTATTGCTAATGAGATTTTAATGCAACATTTTGGTTTACTTGAAAATACATTCTGGATTTAAAGTACTTTCTGTGAGATACCAGATGATACAGTGGTTAGTTTATGTGACAGCTACACGATTTTATCACGACGCTACTAATGAGTGACAATTTACAATGTTGCTTTTGCAGTTTATCTGTTTTATATCTGCACAGTTTTTCTGAATTCTTCTGGAAAGTAAAACATGTTTTAGTAGTAACGTTTGTGGTATAGCTACAATGAGACAGCCTTTTCTGTAGCACAACAATACGTACAGTACAGTACTTACTTCATCACGGCAATAAGCGTAATAACTAAGATATCTATACGCAATGCATTTCAATTTCGTTTATCATGAGGTAAGTACATTGACTTCTGCAGAACTTAGCTTTCGGAGGACAATAACTACGACATTTCCACAGAGATTGTCTTACAGCAAGACGCACATTTAGCGCTACAGGACACGCATTAAACTATTTATTTTTCAACATATTTGAATTACAAAGAAAGTTTTCCGTGATACGTTTCATTCCATTGCTGTAATCTGTAACACCTGAGGATATAATTACATTAATCCTCAGGGGGGTACACGCTTACTTTGTGTACCATGTGTTTGGCAAGCACAAGGAGCCCTAGCTAATATGGTATTTGTTTATACAACTTTACACATCGGTACCATATTTCTCTAATACAGAATTACACAGCTATCTGATTATTTGACAGAGAAACAAACATCTTTTTACTACTTCAGTGACACATGTTTAAGCAATTACGCAGATGGATAACTTCACACTTATAAAATTCTATTTTGTCTGTACTTTGTGAAATGTTCATATTTTTTCAGAACCATTGTGATACTATGAGAGGTTTGAATGATGTATTTGGTATGGGATCATGATTTTTAAAGTACATTTGAGGCAGATGACACATTTGACATGAGCAGAGAATTTTTTTAGGTTTTGAAATTATTGGAGGAAGCTACGACGATTTTGAGAGTTGACTGAGGTGTTATGATGTTATTATTACGATGACTATGTGAATTTTTTTTGTATGAGACTGTCACTGTAGCGGAAACTGCTGTCGTAAATATTTCGGTAAGAAAGGTAGGTGACCGTGACGTAATGCGTTGCTAGCGGCCAGGTGTGCCAGCCGCCTTGAGAAAAAGTCATTAGTGTGTGCCTTTCAGAGGCACAGGTGGAGAAAAAAGGAGGCCATTAACCTCGCTATTGACATTCCTTTGTAGAAAGCATCGGAAATACGACACGCCAAAACTTGAAAACATATGATTACACTGTGAAGCTCTTAATTTATGATATTTACTGAAATGAAATGATGAGAAACATTTTATATGTATTGTCTTTCTAGCTGAGAGATTGCTCATTTTGTTTAATATCTAGTTTTTATCTGCACTGCAGCATTGTTTATAATAAAATTTAATGGATGTACTAATATAGATATTCTATGCCTACAGATCCAGTAAATAATTATGATGTACTTAAAAAAACGAAGGAGCACAAAAAGACTCCCCTTCACAGGAACTGCATACATAATTTTCTTTACAATTACTTGTAATTTTTATGGTAGAATAAGTTGTGGTGCACCACTTTAATTACATAGTCATTAAGATGTGATTATAACTTTCCCTTATCTGCATTGTTGTCTTTAGTGTACTATTTTTTCTGCTTGTGGGTTTGTCATGTTTAGGTATAATTTATTACATTTATTGCTGCTTGCTATGCTTACTTGCATTTTTTATTCATTGCTGTTTGTGTTAATCGTTTTGCGCTGCTGCATTGCGTCGTCCCTTAGTTTAGCATCTGAGCTCAGTAGATTTTAAGTTAGCTTAAGAGGGGGTAGCCTATATAAGAGAATGATTTGCGATGGATTGGAAGAAATGCATTGAGAAGTTATACGAAAAAAGTACAGAAATCACGTATAGATAGGACTTTTTGGAAATAATGAAGAACGAAGGGAGATCTCCGAGAAGTAAAGAAAGTTTTGTTTGCAAAATACTGCAGTAAAACAAACCCTGCCCTTTCCTTGTGTTATCCCACTATGTGTTTATGTACCCTTGTGTATTTGTCTTTTTCCTGTCTTTATGTGTTTAGCTAATAAGATTTATGTTGTAGAATTTTTCAAATACTATGTCATTTTCTTTGTAAATATGTTCAGACATCATTTATAGTGTTTTGTTTTAATGCTCATGTGTGAAGTTGATGATTCAAAAGTTATTCTGATCTTTGATGTATGTACTCACGTCACAATTCCTCTAACGCTGATGTATATGTTATTTCGATTCTTTTGTAAAGCCTGTATTACTGCAAATGTTATCTGTACTATTATGTTCTTTAATGATATTTTTTTGTACCTTTGTTATTGTATTCTCATGTTATAAAATTGTAATTGACACCAGTTCATCAAATTAAGTAACTTGTAAATTACATTTCACTGTACACGTTTCTGTTGGTCATAGTATATGGACAATATGTGAGAAGTAGGGACTGATAGTGTTTGCACGTGTGTTAATAACTCAGTAAGGGACTGGATAACAGCATTGCTGGTTCTAAGGACATTTCAAAAACAATTTTTCTGAGTGCACAAGTGGTGGTTATGGACTTGTTATATTATCTGCAAGACTCTTCAATGGTGATTGTGCGCCTGCACAGTCAAACAGATGGCTGCTGGCCATCTCTACAAGGACTACAGTGGGTCTACACCTTTGATGACCCACCAATACCATTATTTCTACAAGGACTGCAATCGGTCTGCACCTCTGGTGGCCCACCAATAGTAATCTCTACCAGGACTACAGTGGGTCTGCTCTGTGATGACCTACCTACCAATAGTCTTCAACTTCGGCTGACTCTGCTGTGGGTTTGCTCTGTTGTGGCCCATTACCTGTCTGCATGTCAAGAGTCAGCACAGTCTTTCCGTTGGAAGGACAACACTACTTCTTCAAGACTGCTTAGAAATCCACTACTTCCAAGTGCAATTTCTTTTATTGCTCAGACTTTGAAAAAAAAAAAAAAAAAACACTGCAATTTTACTATGTTGAACGATCACGACTGTCTTTATGGACTGTGAGAAAATTTTAGCTTTTGACCAACATTGTATCGATAAGTGTGTGCATTTCATTTCTTTGTTATTGTTATTATGAAAAAATTTAACAAATCATTATTGGCCAGTACCCAAAACAATTTGTAAAATTTTTTGTGGGGAGCATGGGGGCTATGTAAGTAGGCTGTTTAGGTTTATTTATTGGTAAGGCCTCCGTCACGTAGCGCTCTGTATGAAAATCACTGGCTGTGCCGTGTGCAGTCTGTGGCTGGTTTGCATTGTTGTCCGCCATTGAAGTGTTGGGCAGCGGCAGCTGGATTTTAACAGCGCGTAGCGTTGCGCAGTTGGAGGTGAGCCGCCAGCAGTGGTGGGCGTGGGGAGAGAGATGGCGGAGTTTTGAAATTTGTAAGAATTGGAGTCATGAACTGCTATATATATTATGACTAGTGAGGTAAATACATTGTTTTTTCTCTATTAAAATCTTTCATTTGCTAACTATGCCTATCAGTAGATAGTGCCTTCCGTAGTTTGAATCTTTTATTTAGCTGGCAGTAGTGGTGCTCGCTGTATTGCAGTAGCTTGAGTAACGAAGATTTTTGTGAGGTAAGTGATTTGCGAAACGTATACGTTAACGTTAGTCAGAGCCATTCTTTCGTAGGGATTTTTTAAAGTCAGATTGCGTTGCGCTAAAAAATATTGTGTTTCAGTTTAAGCACATTCGTGTATAATTGTTCAAAGAGGGCGTTTCACATAGACCAGTCTTGTGTAATTCTTCTAAGGGGACGTTTCAACTGACGAAGACATTATCCGCTCCGCCATGTGTAGAGCGCAGAGAGTATTGCCGCGCATGCGTGAGAGTCTCGGTGACAGATGGACCATATTGCCCAGCGGCAGCGCGTCGGTGGTTTAACTGCAAGGACCTGCTGTCTTCGCCGATGGCGTTCGCCGCAGCCACCGGAGTATTCTGGCATCTTCATCTGGAACAGTTCTCAGAGATGACGGGATTCTGCGCATTTTCCAGCTGGTAGCTGGAACATTCTGTTCGTCGTAAGCCCACTCGTACTGGCTTGTACTTACACTCTTCAAGTTTCCATCATCCACCACAAATGAGGAGTGTGCTTAAACCCTTGTACACAGAAGACCATACAATGTCGGATGCAGATAGTCTGCGTAAGGAACATTTGAAGATAGTATTCAGAGACAATGCACGCTCGACCTGGCAAATTTGCATAGTATTCTCAGCTGAGACGAAGAACCGGGAATTGGACAAAGAGGAGAACCCGCCAGCAAACACTCTAGCTTTCCCTCCGTCCGTTGGAAATACGCTATGTCATCAAAAGTATCCTGTCACCCCCCAAAACTTATGTTTTCCATATTAACTGCATTGTGCTGCCACCTACTGCCAGGTAATCCACATCAGCGACCTCAGTAGTCATTAGACATCGTGAGAGAGCAGAATGGGGTGCCCTGTGGAACTGACGGACTTGGAACGTGATCAGGTTATTGGGTGTCACATGTCCCATATGTTTGTACTCGATATTTCCACACTCCCAAATATCCCTAGGTTCACTGATTCCGATGTGATAGTGAAGTGGAAACGTGAAGGTACACATACAGCGCAAAGCATACAGGCCGACCTCGTCTATTGACTGACAGAGAACGCCGACTGTTGAAGAGGCAGACATCTATCCAGACCATCACACAGGGATTCCAAACTTCATTAGGATCCACTGCAAGTACTACGACATTTAGGTAGGAGGTGAGAAAACTTGGATCTCATGGTCGAGTGGCTGCTCGTAAGCCATTCAACACGGCGGCAAATGCCAAACGACGCCTTGCTCGGTGTAAGGAGCGTAAACATTAGACGATTGAACAGTGGAAAAACGTTGTGTGGAGTGATGAATCACGATTCACAATGTGGCGATCCGATGGCTGGTGTGGGTATAGGGAATGCCCGGTGAACGTCATCTGCCAGCGTGTGTAAAATTCGGAGGCTGTGGTGTTATGGTGTGGCCGCGTTTTCCATGGACATGGCTTGCACCCCTTGTTGTTTAGCGTGGCACTGTCACAGCACAGGCCTACACTGATGTTTTAAGTACCTTCTTGCTTCCCAATGTCGAGGAGCAATTCTGGGATGGCGATTGCATGTTTCAACACGATCCAGCACCTATCCATAGTGCACGGCCTGAAGCGGAATGGCTTCAGGACAATAACATCCCTGCAATGGACTGGTCTGCACAGAGTCCTGACCTGAATCCTGTAGAACACCTTAGGCCTTCCTGCCAGGCCTCACTGTCCGACATCGATACATCTCCAGTGTGCAGCACTCCTTGAAGAATGGGTTGCCATTCCCCAAGAAACCTTCCAGTGCCTGATTGAACGTATGCCTATGAGAGTGGAAGCTGTCATCAAGGCTTAGGGTGGGACATCACCAAACTGAATTCCTGTATTAAGAATGAAGGGCGCCACGAACTTTTTAAGTTTTTATCAGCCAGATGTAAGGATACATCTGATCACATAGTGTATTTTCTCTACTACAGCAAGAATCGTAGGCAATTTTCAGGTGAAAGTGATTTCCTTCTCTCCATGTAATATGTCGGACCTGCTGTGCTCAGAGAAGGACTGTTTGTTTTTGCGGAATGCGGAAATTTACAAAATACCTTGTTATTGGGGTACGGCCTATACAGGACAAACAGAAAGCACAGTGGAAGAACGCTGCGCAGAACATAAACTTCGCACCAGCCTTTCGCAAACCCAGCATGTCTGCAATGGCTGAACTATGTGTCTCCAACGGACATTCGATGGAATATAACCTTGACAGCGGCTACCATCTTTGTAGCTCCTGGAATCACGTCGTAGCTGAGATTTGCAACAGATAAAAGACGCCAGAATACTCCGATGGCTGCAGCGGACGGCTACGCAGAAGACAGCTGATTCTGACAGTTCTACTAGCGATGGCGCTACCGCCGAGGGTGTGCTCCTTCTGTCACCGTGACTCTCATGCGTGGACGGCAATACTCTCAGCGTTCTATACAGGGCGCAGCGGAAAATGTCTTCGTTGTAGTCTTCGATGGCTCACCTGCAGATGACTGGCATGTGTGCAGTAGAATTATCGTGAAGAGGAGTTCCTGACGAGCGGCTGCAATCGCGAAATCTCTTCGAGCAAAGCACGCATTATATATTCTGATTGTATTTAAAAAACTCATGTATTCGTTACATCCCCAGAGAATTAGTTTTAGAGGTTTTTCTAGCTCGGCTGGTATTGAATGTGAGATTTTCCTCCCTTTTCTTCGTTCCATTTCAAGACATTACAATACCTATATTTTCCATCCATTATCCATCGAATGACTAACTGAAGATTGTAATTAATGGGTCATACCACCTCTCTAAAAGCTTCATCCATATGTTAAGTGTGCCGAGCGGTTCTAGGCGCTTCAGCCTGGAACCGCGCGACCGCTACGGTCGCAGGTTCGAATCCTGCCTCGGGTATGGATGTGTGTGTTTTGTCATTAGGTTAGTTAGGTTTAAGTAGTTCTAGGGTACTGATGACCTCAGGTGTCAAGTCCCATAGTGCTCTGAGCCATTTAATTTCATATGTTAAGTCACGACGTCTCTCTGCTTCTCAGACAACGTGTAAATGGAGCCAACGTTGCGAGTCTACACGTGTCTGAAAAGCTATAAGAAACACGTGACGCTTAGCGGCTAAAATGCAGCGGGCTTTAACTACTTAGTGTCTGTCAAGCTCTTAAAGCCGTTTATAAGTGCATCTTAGTTCCAGTGGATTTATTTTTTATTAGTGAACTACAACAACTACACGAAATGTAGTAGTAGTAGTAGTAGCTTTCTTCATCCGCTGATTTCTTTTTATAAGGATGTAGGACATATCAAAGTATTCACAAATTTAGATCAATTTAAAATAATCTGATTCGTATACACATATATTTACAGACTGATAGTTAGAGACAGTCTTTAGATTTACTCCTGGTACACAATGTTTTTTTACACACAACTTATTAAATAATGTGATGCTACATTGTTCACTCATATCTCACTATCAGTCCTGTACACACCATACACACATTGTTTCATAACACTTCACTCACTACACACACACACACACACACACACAAAAACATTTGCACATTTGAGACTACACAGAGGTTTAATGGGTTCGAGTAATTTTTGCTGCTCGAGCATTTGGCATTTGCGACGCATACCGAAAGAATAAACAATATTAATAATATTTTTCTTAAAGGCCTTCCCGACTGAAAGCTATAAATACTCGGACTTACGATCAGATTTTATTATTTTATTACCATAACACTTCGCCATAAAAACTGCCCAGCTTCGCCAGGTAGCTTACCTCTTCTCTCTCTCTCTCTCTCTCTCTCTCTCTCTCTCTCTCTCTCTCTTTTATATAGCTTATGGTTATGTTCTCTCTCAGAGGTCAAACTATCTCCTTACCAAGTTTCATGAAAATTTTTTGAGTGATTTAGTCGTGAAAACGTACCGGACAGAGTTACCTGGCATTTATAATATTACTATGGATGCTGTATGAATATCGACATCACATAGTAACTCCATAGATGACATCAAATCGAGGACTACGTGCGTGGTGCCTAAGGAGTTTGTTTTCCACTAGTGCTGCTCGTGGGACAGACACCCACGGACCGCCACCGTCGGCCTTGCTGGCGTTACGCAAGTCATGGTAGCAGCTCTCACATACATGCTCGTGACGACCTCGGACAACCACAGGCACGTTAGGGTGGGGTTCGGAGGCCGCCGTGGTTTGGCACCTCTGGCATCGTGTGGGGATGCGGACAAGCTGCCGAAGCGGCCGCAGATGCAACTGGCCAGCCGCTACCGCCTGCCGTTGCCATAGGCAGCGCCTGGCACTGCTCCTCCATGATTTGAATTGCATTGTTTATGCTCAGGAGGACGGGTGCGTTGGCAAATAAGTATTGTTTGGATATTAACCTACAGTCAGGCACCTGCTACGGAGCTTGCCTGGGATCTCTGAAACCACAAGGGATTTGAATCTGTTTAATTTAATGGGCACAGTAAGGTAAGTAATATTGATTGTGTGTGCAACGGATAACTGTAATATTAGACATAAGTTGAACGGCATGCAGCGTGAAAAATGATTTTATATCTCCTCTAAAGCATTTCGCTGTGGCAGGTTAAGCATTTGGAAAGGATTTATGTTTGGCTTTATGTGTGGTAGTCGAAAGTGTGTAGCCGAATTAAGCTGGGTGATGCTGAGGGAATTAGATTAGGAAATGACACACTCAAAGTAGTAAAGGAGTTTTGCTATTTGGGGAGCAAAATAACTGATGACGGTCGAAGTAGAGAGGATATAAAATGTAGACTGGCAATGGCAAGGAAAGCGTTTCTGAAGAAGATAAATTTGTTAACATCGAGTATTGATTTAAGTGTCAGGAAGTCGTTTCTCAAAGTATTTGTATGGAGTGTAGCCATGTATGGAAGAGAAACGTGGTCGATAAATAGCTTAGACAAGAAGAGAATAGAAGCTTTCGAAATGTGGTGCTACAGAAGAATGCAGAAGATTAGATGGGTTCATCACATAACTAATGAGGAGGTATTGAATAGAATTGGGGAGAAGAGAAGTTTGTGGCACAACTTGACTAGAAGAAGAGATCTGTTGGTAGGACATGTTATGAGACATTGAGGGATCACCAGTTTAGTATTGGAGGGCAGCGTGGAGGGTAAAAATCGTAGAGGGAGACCAAGAGATGAATACACTAAACAGATTCAGAAGGATGTAGGTTGCAGTAGGTACTGGGAGATGAAGAAGCTTGCACAGGATAGAGTAGCATGGAGAGCTGCATCAAACTAGTCTCAAGACTGAAGACCACAACAACAACAACAACAACAACAACAACAACAACAACATTTATGTCTGGTGGCAACGGGGGCTGGGAAATCAGGAATTACAAAACATGGCAGTTTTATTTGTTATTAAGGCATGAGACTGTCATTAAGCTTTACGAACAGTGGGTGGAAACGTGTTCAACGTATGAACACACGCCTAACAGGAACAATGACACAATCTTAATTGAATTGCTTCCTTAACACATTGAATTAGTCAAGGAATTAGCAATGGATTGCTGCTACAGAGATAGTTTGCTGGCATGGATATTGGTGTGGAATGAGGAGAATAACAGGAATAATTCATTCAAACTTTCAGAAGTATATGTGTTAGTTTTCTATGGGTACAGAACTATCACAAAACCACTGGAGTAAGAAGTGAGAGTAGAAATAATTCGCTCAAGCTCTCAGACGTAGACAAGCTAGGATTATAGGGGTACTGGATTATTATAAAATCACTGAAGTAAGAATGGGGCGACGACTGGCAAGTAACAGACCAAACCACAGCCGGAAAAAAGGAAAAAAGTCATTAAAGTCTCTAAGTGAAAAATTGTAAGTCAGTAACCCGACACAGCATGTAAAACCCGTGATTACTCGCCAGAAGCAAGAACACGTGGCACGTTCTGGTTTTCACAGTCATGTTCAGCACTCTGATAAAATACACGAGCGAAATAACTAAATTTCGTCGCTAAAGGACATAGTCCTTTCACTGAATCACATCAAAATCAGATTAGACTAGCTGCGGTGCCAAGTGGGATGACAACAGGCAAATGAAAAGACACTCATCATCAAGTTAAAACTGTGTGATTATCATAAGAAAGATATCCGACTGTTCCGCGAATAAATTGACGCTTAATTTAGTGATGAAAAAATTCATAAAATGCTAAATATCTAGATCTATAGACACGTGTAGCTAGCTACATGTCATCACAAGCAAAGGCTTTGACACTAAACCGAGCATTACGAATAAATTCTACTAATAAATATAATCGCCATGCAGTCTACTGAACTTCACTTCCGACTGACATACGTTAGTAATGACACCAATATTTGCCAAATTCGAAAATGCACCATTAGGCCCACAAAGAATACAGTTCTATACTTACATGTCTCTGAAGTGAATGCGTTTGACTGTTCATAACTTGAGCCGGACATAGGTGATCGGTCGTTTAATGGAAAATGTGCATCTCTGGTTCACCCCGCGCTTAGCACTAACTCCCAGCTACCGGAATTTGGTTACGTTGGTACAGCTCAGACATACCAGGTGTTACTCTCCATTCCCTCTCGGAAATTTCAAAACAGAACGTTCATCCAATCACTCGTACAAGGTATACAGGAAGCAACGCGGTTTGGCAGCGTACCCGTATATTAAAAGTAAATACATTTTCCCACTATTTTTTTCCTCCAGAGGTTGAGATGCACTGTGACTTACGTGTTAATAGCACACTCGGCTATTGTCAGTGACAAATCTTATGGAACTAAATTGATGGTACCGTTACACTTTCCATGGTCATCACCACCAATATTATAATCACCACTGTAGTAGTCTAACTCAGACACATCGACATGACTCATTAACATCTGTATCTTGAACATCACAGTCGTTGACATCGTCATCAAAGTCATCGAGATCGAAGTGATCTCCATCGTAATCATCAAAATCATAGTCATCGACATCACAGACAAAGACATCGAAATTTTCTTATCGGTATAGTCTTTTCATCGTTAATTTGTTTTCTGCGGGCGTTCTTGTCCTCCCCGTGTTACTGACCTGTATTTATATTTTTTTCTGGCTGTGCCATTTTCAGGCTTATACTGCAGATGCTGCAAAATACTATTACTCCTCATTTTATTACATCCTTGATTTTCTAGATATCCACTTTTTCGTCAAATGCTGAGTGTAGTTAAAACAAGCCACCCCAGAAATTACACAACGGTTTTTGTGCAAATTTCTGTAGCCAAACGAAGAGTGAAATAAAAGGAAAAGTAATACTCCTTGAAAGTAATGAGCATAATTAAGAAAAACATAATTAGTTGTTTAATGGAACAATGAAACGTTTCACGAACAACTGCTTCTAGCTATGTAAATAAATTGTCAAAATACATGTAAATAAATATAAATAGCCATTTCTCTCCTTTCTCTCCTGACTCTTGATCATAATATGATATCAATCGACATTTAAATATATCGTAGTTCATTATTTCTGAAGAAAACATGAAAATATGAAAAATATTGAGAAAAAACTGATCATACAATGTACGCTTTCACAGCCGGTATTGTCTTCACTTAAAACTTCCGGGCTGACAGGCCATGGTCGCTGTATAAAACTATCCCCTGACGTTTGGTCTCCGACTGCGGGAGACATCCTCCGAGGTAAAACGACGATTTGCAATGAGAGCTCGAGGAAGCGCTGATTATATAGGCAGTACAGAGGGCGCCACTGTCCATCAAGTGGTGTCGGCTCTGGTAACGCCAACACTCTCTATTGAAAGTAACCGATCATCACGCTTCCGGTGCGACGCTGACATACAGATTTTATACACTTCAACACCTTCGTCTTTCCTGTTAAAATTATTACGGTGTTGATCAGTCTCTACGGTCTCTCTGTACATGCGCGCATAACAGTGCGAGGTTTTAGATAAGACGCTCATCTCGCTGAATTTTATTTCATGATCACCTCTCTGGTAAACATATTTTGCTTCGGACGATTTATCGATCTGGCCCAGGCGGCAATTTCTCTTATGTTCAACAAGGCGGGTGTTCACACTTCTCTTTGTGGTACCGGTATAAACCAGTCCACAAGTACAAGGAATTTTATATACCCCCGTATAGCCAAAGGGTGTCGTGAATCTTATGCCGATCTTAAATATTCTTCTATTTTCTTGTTGGGGCTTGCTGAACCCTTTCCCAACGCGAACTGAGACCTTACTAATGAACGGAAGAAAAACCTTGCCTTTGGGCAATTGTTGCTCCTGATTCTCTGCTCGATGTGTATACTCGCTAGAATAGCCATTATTCACGAAATTTGGCCGTAGATGTTCGATCTCATCTTTTAAATAAACAGGTTCACAAATCTCGTACGCCCTGTCTACGAAGGTTTTTTATTACACGTATTTTCTTTGTCTAGGGTGGTGGTTTGAATCTTTAGGCAGATAACGGTCAGTAAGTGTGGCCTTTCTGTACACCTTATGGCCCAACGTTCCGTCCCGTCTTTTAATCACAGACACATCCAGGAAATTAAGTTGCCCATTACTCTCCATCTCCAAAGTAAATTGGATTTTCAGATTAATGCTGTTTAAATATGTCAGGAAGGCTTCCGACTCTTCTGCTCCGTGCGTCCATACTATGAACGTGTCATCGACGTAGCGATACTATCTGGCTGGTCTCTTAGTATTGCCTATATAATCAGCACTTCCTCGAGTTCTCTTTGCAGTTCGCCTCTTTACCTCGGACGATGTCTACTGCAGACGGAGACTAAACGACAGGGGAGAGTTTTATACATCAACCAGGGCCTATCGGGTCCGACGTTTAAGTGAAGGTGAGAAAAAAACTGTCAGATCTTTCGTGAAATGATTTGTTTAAAGGTGGCAAAGAAAATTTGTTAAAGGAACATTTCACGTGACTTTAAATTATGCTCGAAATCATGTACAGGAAATGTGGTACCGATTGAAAATTTAAAATGTTTCGCTTAGAATATTGTAATTTTACAGAATACAGAGGATACCTGATCGGTGAAATTACACACACTGGTCTCCTTACGTCACTAACGTGGGCAAACCTTTATTTTTTGTAGGTTCTGTCAAGCGTCATCGAAAGGTGCTTTAAATGTTTCTCTAATCAGTTTTATTTCTTACTTTTAGACAAATCATTTGACGTAAGATTTGATTTTTTTTTTCATTCTGTGTTTTAATCATTCTTGTTGGGTTCCGTGAATAATCCACCCTGGATGACCCACCTTCTTGTTTAAACTTCATTTCATCATGACGAATTCTCATTATTATTTGCTCTTCTAATCTCCAATCCTCAGTGTTCCTCGCCCACAACTTCCTGCCATTCCTTAGCATCGTAAACAGTTTTACTTACTGTAACCAAAATATCAATTTCTCTTATAGTTTATAATGAACTATTAATTATTCTCCAAATAATTTTACAGATCGTGGTAGAAAGCAGTCTTAATACATACATCATCTTTTATAAAAACTAGCTATCACATCTCTTCGTACTTCAGACATATCGTCACACATGACTTAGAAACTCACAACACGGGAATAAGTGTATGGCATTACGTCAGTCAGTGCCTTGCCGCCCCACATTCCTTAATTTTATTTAAGTAGCATAAAATTGTTTCAACTAGCACTGCCGTAGCTTTTGGGCAGAAAATTGAAGTAATACAGTTTAAATTTACTAGAAAAAAATACCCGTCCGAAAGAACAGACACCATCTTCATATATAAATACAGTTTACTTGTAACCACGTTTCCATTTTATTTTCTGAGACCACATTTCGAATGTTGTGTTGTGGCTGCCTGATAAATTTACTTCCAGCTAGTTTTCGTACAAGAGGAATTAAGAATACTAATGAATATGAGTTCTAGAATTCTGTGAGTGTTTAAGGATGTCATAGTGGTTCATCCTTCTGAGTGGTTCGGCGCGGTCCATCACGAATTCCTCTCCTGCGCCAACCTTTTCACCTCAGAATAGCACTTGCAACCTCAATTATTTGCTGGATGTATTCCATTCTCTGTCTTTATACACAGTTTTTATCCTACATAGATCCCTCTAGAAACATGGAAGTTATTCTCTAATGTCGTAACAGATGTTCTATGATCCTTTCCCTTGTTTTTGTCACTGTTTTTCAAATATTTCTTTCTTCGCTGATTCTGCAGAGAATCTGAGCATTTCTTACCTTGTCAGTCCACCTAATTTTCAACATTTCTCTGTAGCACCACATTTCAAGCACTTCCATTCTCTTCTGTTCAGGTATTCCCACAGTCCATGTTTCGCTATCATACAGTTCCATGCTCCAAGCGTACATGTCAGAAATATCTTCCTCAAACTAAGGCCTATGCCTGACACTCTTGGCCAGGAATGCCGTGTTTGCCTTTTCTAGTTTACTTTTTACTCCTCCTTCATCCGTCCATCGTGGGTTATTTAGCTTCCAGGTAGCAAAATTTCTTAACCTAATGTGCTGCGTGATTACCAAGTCTGATGTTAAGTATCTCGCTGTTCTCATTTCTGTTAGTTCTCATAACTTTCATCTTTTTTCGATTTACTCTCAGTCTCTATTTTGTACTCATTAGAGTGTTCATTCCATTCAATTATGTCTTCCACATATTTTATCATCAATATTCTTTCACCTTGAATTTAAATCCCACTCTTGGTGCTTTCTTCTATTTCCGTCATTGCTTCTTCGATGTATAGATTGAATAGTAGTGGCGAAACACCACATCCCTGTCTTAAGTCTCTTTAATACGAACACTTTGTTCTTGTTCTTACAGTCAATTTTAAAAATTCTTTTAATTATTATTTACTTTCGTGTACCACGTTGCCAATACAAAATAAAATTTGCGGTACTTTACGTTTCAACCTTCGATATATCCATCCCATTTTCATGTACAACACTTTTACACGGTTACCTGAAGATGCTTTATTCCAAGCTCTGTATCGCAAAAATTTTGTATGCAGACCGTTCTGCTTGCAAAGATCCCTCTTAGATTTTTGTAAATATGACATTGCCGTGTAATTTGTAATCAATTGAACTGCTCTGTTGGCTTCCCATTTCAGGTATTTAGTTCTCTAGATCATTTTTTCGCATCGTATGCTTCGTTGCAAGCCTAGAATTCGTTACAGAGAATACGAAATGAGTCTCAGTCATTTAAATTTTCTTTGTTGGGATAATTTAAGAGTTCCACATTGCTAGATGGAATCTTGTTCTATATGGTTTGACTCTGTCTTCCTCTGACCTATCATGCAGTTCTAAGCGTATCGTGTGGATTGGGATTGTTATTAGTGCCCTATACTTGCCGTTTGTACTATTGCTGAAATGCATTTAACGAAAACAAGTGAAGGAAGGCGGAACTCGATGCCAGTCGATATAATGCTTTATATCTTTACACATCTTTATTTCCTCAAGTACACCTGTCAGGCCATCTATATTCTAGAACAACACAAGTTGTAAATCAAAACGAACGAAAGCACCTAATGTGAGAGCGCTGCCGTTTTGGTTCGTACGGACCCTTGTTACAGCTTTCTGTTTTATTATTTCCTTGTCCGATGCAAACAATTTCTTTTTCCAGAAAATTGGCCTCAAAACTGCCTTGTTATTGCTTTTAATAAAACTGAAATGTTAAAGGTCCTCCTACAAACAGGTTGTCCGGATCTTGCAATTCGCCACACCCACGCAAGGCACCTGCTTCGTATGGGAGGAGAAAAGGCCCCACCCTTGCGTGTTGGTCTTCCAGCGGGCACCTCCTACCCCACCCATCCAATTAAAATTTCGCCACACAGGGTAGGCGGCAGCATGCAGACTTATAGGGGCAGTTCTGGCCAAGACAATTAATAACAGGAAACTACAAAATACATAACAAATTATTATACCTGAGTAGCAACAGTACCTACACATGACATCATGATTTCGCTGTAAAGCAACTAAAACTACAATTCCGCTGCGATACAATGAACTTTCGGAATGGCAGGAAAGCGACCTTAAATTCTACAACATAGTAGTTGTGTCAGTGTAACTTTTTGGATGTGAGTATTGGACTGTAAAGCATCAAAAGACAGATAAAGTAAAAATTTCAGGAAAGAGGTATCTGAGAAGCGCAGCGTAATACTATACACCAGTTAAGTCAGCAAGTGGTGGGGAGATGCATTCCCTACGTAATTTTTTACCTCCACTAGTGTCCAAGAAAGTGTGTGTGTGCCCTCACACTATAACCACTTGAGCAACAGCTAGGAGGAAGTGTGCTGCATTAAATTTTTTGTTATGGAAAATTATTCGTATCTAATCAAATGAAAAGATCTGCGTTTATCACATGAAATCCTAGGCCGACATGTGTTGAAAGATCAAGAAAGATATACAACTAGTGTGTTTAAGAAATAATGTTTCCCACCTTGTCATTCACAGTGGTGGATGCAACTGTTTGTCGTATTTAAGATCAGCAGCGTGAACTACTTTCTAGGTTGTTGTTTAGACATTACGTCCACCGAAGAAGAATGTAGCCACCAATAATATTGCCATACAAAAGAGGAAATTGTGACCACCTAGGAGATGTGGTGGCAACCAAAAGAGGAAACTTTGGCCACCTACGGGGAATTGTGGCCACCTAGGTGATTGGCCGACAACCTGTAATATGTCTATTATTGTTCCAAAAGTATCCATTTTCTTTATGTTTCAGACGTTTATAATATCTATAAGGAAGACAGACAAAGCTGAATGCACTGCACCAGATTTGAATTTGGCAAAAATAGCTGCTGCTCAAAGTTTATCGGATAGAAAGCGTGCTCAAAGTTTCAGAATATTTCACAACATTCTAGGAATCAGACGCAATCTTACGAAGGAAATGTGCACACCATGTTAAAACACCCAAAGCTAAAGTGTGTTTAAATAATTAACTTCCCATCAGACTCAGTGAGCAAAAATATATAAAACAGCAGTTTTTACTCAGTCTCTTACCATAAATGGAGTATACATTATACTCCATTTAAAACACTAATCCAGCTTTGCCTGTTGTCGAAAAAAATTTGATCTGGTCTCTTACCATTACTTAAGGGAGATATTAACGGGTTAATGCTATATTATTTTCATTTCATACAGTAATCCAGTTGTACGTAGGGTTGGATACAAAATCTTTTCAGCTTTTGGAAGAAGAGAGGAAGATGTGGTTCAAGAAGCGTGTAATTCAGCTTCCCATGAAATCTGCTTCTTAGAGATTGGAACAACTATTCCCAAAGAAGACAGATGAAGACGTTAAAACATTGTGTTTATGAAAGCAGAAGGTGGAGAAGGAGAACAAAAGGATAATTACGATGAGGAAAATGATGATGATTACGATGAGGATGATGAAGAAGAAGAGGGAGATGACACTCGCCATCAGGAAACAGTCTCCAAAATTCGCTAGCCCGAAAGAATTGGTGGAGGTATAGGTATTCTTGCTGGCTTCGAAAGTGATGGGCAATAATTCACATGATAATGAAATACTATCTGTCGAAGAGAAAATTCGAGAAACTAGATTATTATCTGAAGTTGAAGGGAAAAATAAAGGAAAGTTGCATGTGTTAACACTACGTCATACCTAGCCTGGCTGGTATGATGAGGGGAAGAAGTGTAACTCTAATCACAAAATGCTGACAATACTAGCCTGCGTAAAACTTGTTTCCAAGTCGAGATTGGAGTGCTGCTTTTTCCGCGCAGACACGTTATTATTAACACTTGTTTATATGCTTGCTGCGGAGGATGGCCGCACAAACAGACGTTAATATTGTTTATCTTCCATTTGCTTGTGTACTGAGGGTCAGAATCCTGTTTTAGCCGCAGTAAGAGCATATGTTTTGTAATAAATTCAGTATCAACTGAGAGTTTTGAGATGGATTGTTAATATATATTTTTGGACCTGTGAAAAATAATTCGATGTTGCTAGGAGAATGTGATCCAATATTTTTATTCTAGTTGACATACCTATAACACACTTGTGTAACTTCTACAAGTGCTGCTTAATGTACAAGCTTCTATCCGTAGTGTCAATATGCATGCATCCAGTTTTTTTGAACTGGTGAGGTTATCGGTCCCTAAGCTTACCCACTACATAATCTGTCTTAAACTAACTTATGCTAAGGACAACCCACACACCCATGCCCGAGGGAGGACTCGACCCTTAGACGGAGGGAGCAGCGCGGACCGCGACAAGACGCCTCAGACCGCGCGGCTGGGAGTATTCTAAGAGGTAATGCACACAGTATTGGCGTCGTGCATAGCGTGAGAAATCTCATATACAGCACCATAAATCAAGCCTGCCATTGCCTTTGGAGATATCATATCTCGCTCTATTGCTGTCTTTGATCGTCTCGTCAGTGTGTGTACAAATAATGCAAGCCTCTCTGTAGCTTAGTTGATATACCGTAGTTAAAAACCCTAGTACATCCTAAAACCGAACTCTGTCGTCCTTCCTTCATTCCCCAGAAAATCGCATTCTCCATATGGTGATGCTTTTTATTTACAGGTTTTTAGTGAGCCATAGTTTCGTATACAACAGCAGTTTAGCAGCTTGTGTAATAATTGTCATCTATTGTATTTTTTCTAGTGATCTATTACCTTCGCTCCCCTCCCAACTGGTAATGAAAAAACAAGTTATGATGACAGAATATATTATGAGGTTGAATACACTTAACGTATTTCGATACTATTGCTACGAAACGAAAAATTTTTGGAAATTTGCGGTAAGATCTTCTGGGACCAATCGGCTGAGGACATCGGTCCGTAAGTTACACACTACTTAATATAACTTAAACTAAATTACGCCAAGGACAACACACACACGCATGCCCGAAGGAGGACTCGAACCAGCGACGGGAGGAACCGCGCGAACCGTGTCAACGCCCCTAAGACCGCGCGGCTACCACGCGCGGCACTACGAAACGTTAGGTTTTCTTGCACTGCTGACGCATTTTAGAATAAGGTGGCATTTGACAAGCATCGTAGAAAAGATAAAATAGTTTGAGCCGCCTTACAGTATTTTATACTTACGTTCAATTAGGTCCCAATTATTTGCAATAATTGCCATCGATTATATTTTTCTAGTGATACATTATCTTCGCTCTTTCGCCTCCTGACACGCACTTTGGGTTCACATTCATGTTTTATAGATGGTTATGTGTGAAAAATAACTTGATGTAAATGCTGTGCTAATCGAGATAGAACCACGCTTTTTAAGACAGAGATTTAGGAACCAGGTTTTAAGTTGTAAGACATTTCCAGGGGCAGATGTGGACTCTGACCACAATCTATTGGTTATGACCTGTAGATTAAAACTGAAGAAACTGCAAAAATGTGGGAAATTAAGGAGATGGGACCTGGATAAACTGAAAGAACCAGAGGTTGTACAGAGTTTCAAAGAGAGCATAAGGGAACAATTGACAGGAATAGGGGAAAGAAATACAGTAGAAGAAGAATGGGTAGCACTGAGGGATGTAGTAGTGAAGGCAGCAGAGGATAAAGTAGGTACAAAGACGAGGGCTGCTAGAAATCCTTGGGTAACAGAAGAAATATTGAATTTAATTGATGAAAGGAGAAAATATAAAAATGCAGTAAATGAAGCAGGCAAAAAGGAATACAAACGTCTCAAAAATGAGATCGACAGGAAGTGCAAAATGGCTAAACAGGGATGGCTAGAGGACAAATGTAAGGATGTAGAAGCTTATCTCACTAGGGGTAAGATAGATACGGCCTACAGGAAAATTAAAGAGACCTTTGGAGAGAAGAGAACCACGTGTATGAATATCAAGAGCTCAGATGGCAGCCCAGTTCTAAGCAAAGAAGGGAAGGCAGAAAGGTGGAAGGAGTATATAGAAGGTTTATACAAGGGCGATGTACTTGAGGACAATATTATGGAAATAGAAGAGGATGTAGATGAAGACGAAATGGGAGATACGATACTGCGTGAAGAGTTTGACAGAGCACTGAAAGACCTGAGTCGAAACAAGGCCCCCGGAGTAGACAACATTCCATTAGAACTACTGACGGCCTTGGGAGAGCCAGTCATGACAAAACTCTACCAGCTGGTGAGCAAGATGTATGAGACAGGCGAAATACCCTCAGACTTCAAGAAGAATATAATAATTCCAATCCCAAAGAAAGCAGGTGCTGACAGATGTGAAAATTACCGAACTATCAGTTTAATAAGCCACGGCTGCAAAATACTAACGCGAATTCTTTACAGACGAATGGAAAAACTGGTAGATGCAGACCTCGGGGAGGATCAGTTTGGATTCCGTCGAAATGTTGGAACACGTGAGGCAATACTGACCTTACGACTTATCTTAGAAGAAAGATTAAGAAAAGGCAAACCTACGTTTGTAGCATTTGTAGACTTAGAGAAAGCTTTTGACAATGTTGACTGGAATACTCTTTTTCAAATTCTAAAGGTGGCAGGGGTAAAATACAGGGAGCGAAAGGCTATTTATAATTTGTACAGAAACCAGATGGCAGTAATAAGAGTCGAGGGGCATGAAAGGGAAGCAGTGGTTGGGAAAGGAGTGAGACAGGGTTGTAGCCTCTCCCCGATGTTATTCAATCTGTATATTGAGCAAGCAGTAAAGGAAACAAAAGAAAAATTTGGAGTAGGTATTAAAATTCATGGAGACGAAGTAAAAACTTTGAGGTTCGCCGATGACATTGTAATTCTGTCAGAGACGGCAAAGGACTTGGAAGAGCAGTTGAACGGAATGGACAGTGTCTTGAAAGGAGGATATAAGATGAACATTAACAAAAGCAAAACGAGGATAATGGAATGTAGTCAAATTAAATCGGGTGATGCTGAGGGAATTAGATTAGGAAATGAGGCACTTAAAGTAGTAAAGGAGTTTTGCTATTTAGGAAGTAAAATAACTGATGATGGTCGAAGTAGGGAGGATATAAAATGTAGACTGGCAATGGCAAGGAAAGCTTTTCTGAAGAAGAGAAATTTGTTAACATCGAATATAGATTTATGTATCAGGAAGTCGTTTCTGAAAGTATTTGTTTGGAGTGTAGCCATGTATGGAAGTGAAACATGGACGATAACTAGTTTGGACAAGAAGAGAATAGAAGCTTTCGAAATGTGGTGCTACAGAAGAATACTGAAGGTAAGGTGGATAGATCACGTAACTAATGAGGAGGTATTGAATAGGATTGGGGAGAAGAGAAGTTTGTGGCACAACTTGACTAGAAGAAGGGATCGGTTGGTAGGACATGTTTTGAGGCATCAAGGGATCACAAATTTAGCATTGGAGGGCAGTGTGGAGGGTAAAAATCGTAGAGGGAGACCGAGAGATGAGTACACTAAGCAGATTCAGAAGGATGTAGGTTGCAGTAGGTACTGGGAGATGAAGCAGCTTGCACAGGATAGAGTAGCATGGAGAGCTGCATCAAACCAGTCTCAGGACTGAAGACAACAACAACAACAACATGTATTTTGCGCACATTTTGTACTATAGTGACATTTGATAAGTATCAAAGATGTGAAAAAAAAGTTTAAGGCTCTGTTGTGCCTTAAATCGTGGTTGATAAGATTAACTTGGAAGCGTTACCAGTGCAGAGCTCTTTTGCTGACAGTGAAAGCAACTAGTGGTACATAGATCGAACATTTGACACTTTTTAACAATTGAGCTGTCTGGTGACCCAGTCCATAAACAGTTATTTGGAAATTAGTGACAAACACATAGTTCGCAATTTTCTGCGCTGTTCAGACGATCTGATATATTTTTCGATAAATATGTCGAATACTTCGGAGCACAGCCGAGCTGGGCCTACTCTGTAATAGGCATACTAGGCTCTGACTGGACGAGAGGAAGGTGTATGATGTATTTTTCTTCATAAATAATTCACGTCGTTCAAATACTTTTGACCACAGCTCAGATAAAGCAATATCGTAACTTACTCTTTCATTTTAATACTGGGCTCTGATTGGAGAAAAGACGAGGTGGGTGAAAAACTAAGCAGTTTTTCGTGCCATTTTACATGAATAACGTATATCGTGACTTTCAGGGTGCGATTAGGCAATTTTTCCTGCACGTGTATATAGCGCCATTGTCTAACACTACGCTCTGACTGGATGGAAAGAGGAAGGGGTGTAGCTCTTTCAATAAACGAAGATTGTGGCTTGCATGGTCTCACGAAAGGTGATAGATAAATAAGTAAGTAAATAAATAACAAACAAGAAACGTTGTCCATCCGACCTGTCGACCTGTTTACTTTCATCCATTGGCCGATGTCGACGATATCGCAACAATGGCCGTCGTAACTAGCAATAAGTTGGGTCAACATAGGGTCATGTAGCGGTAGTCCGTTGTGAAGCTCTACGTACAACAATTTGCACTGAACACGAGTTCCTTCACCAACCCTTTACTCTGTCGAGCGCCTGTTTCTTCACCAACTCTTTACTCTGTCTTGAGGTGCCATATATGACTACCTATCCTGTTGTACAGAATGTACAAGCCTCCGACCTCCAAGTTCTGTGATGAGTCGTGGATGTGTAACACCTTGTCTCCAGTTAGTGGTTAAACCGTCCTTCATGTACATCTGCATGGATACTCTGCAAATCACACTTAAGTGCGTGGCAGAGGATTCATCGAACCACACTCAGGCCCTATAATTATTCTCGGTTATTCCACTCTCTCGAATAGCTCGCGAAGAAAACGAACACCTATTTTTTTCCCGCGAGCTCTGATTTCCCTTATTTTATTATGATGATAGTTTCTCCCTCTGTCGATCGTCGTCAACAGAATATTTTAACTTTCGGAGGAGAAAGCTGGTGAGTGAAATTTTGTGAGGAGGTCCCTCCGCAACGAGAAACGCTTCCTCGAAAACACAAAACGTGCTGCCCTTCCTTGAATTTTCTTGATGTACTCCGTTAATCCTGTGTGTTAAAGATCCCACACAGCGCGGAAGTTCTCCAAAAGGGGACGGACAAGCGTAATGTAGGCAGTCTCTTTTGCAGGTGCGTTGCATCTTCTAAGAGTTTTACCAATAAAACTCAGTCTTTGGTTCGCCTTCCCCACAAGATTTTCTGTAAGTTCTTTCCAATTTAAAAGGTTTGTAATTCTAATTCCTAGGTATTTACTTGAATTTACGGCCTTCAAGAGCGTTCCACAGAAGATCATTACAGTAGCACTCGGCACTCGAACTGCTGACCAGATTCGCAGAAAAGATCGTTCCTAAGAGCTGGATCAAACAATCTGGCATTTGTCAACTTCGCTTATGTCAATGAACTGCTCAGTTTGCGACCCATATCTTTGCTGATTCCCATTTCTTCTCTCCTCCGCTTATACACTATCTGGTCAGGAGTACCAAACCATCACTACGTAACGCACAGTTGACTAGATGTCACGGGAGGCGGACCCGATGCGGGGAGTATAATACTCCGAGCAGAGATGCGGTAACAGCAGGGTGGGTCGGTCAGGAGACCTTAGTAACATCGAACGTGGACTGGTCATTGGATACAACCTTACAAACCTGTCAGTAACATTTCAATCTTTCTAAAGCAGCACAAGTTGATGGCGATATGAATGTCTAGTGGAAACGCGAAGTAACATGTACTGATAACCCAAGAACAGGCAGAACTCATGTACTGATGAACAGTGACCGTC
Organism: Schistocerca gregaria; assembly: GCF_023897955.1. Lineage (NCBI taxonomy): Eukaryota > Metazoa > Arthropoda > Insecta > Orthoptera > Acrididae > Schistocerca > Schistocerca gregaria. The sequence continues at coordinate 624,446,897 of NC_064922.1, forward strand.
GAGCAAGGCGTAGGGTTGCATGAAATCAGGGGGCAGGGATCACTCACAGGTTCCACAGTGCTACTAGCGGTAGGTAGCACAATGACTGTGCGTCGGGAATTAAAAAGAACGGGTAACAACGGTTGAGCAGCGTCTCATAGGCCACACATTTCAGTAGTCAATGATAAGCGACGCTTAACGGTATAAAGAGCGCCTCCATTGGACAGTGGAAGACAAAAACGAGTGATCTGGAGAGATGAATCACGCTATAGCCTGGAGCGAACTGAACGGTTTGGGTCTGGCGGAGCCTGGAGAACGTCACTTGCCGTCATGTGCCAATAGTGCAGTACGGAAGAGGTGTTGTTTGTCATGGTTAGTGTATGGTCTCCCTAGAGCGCTTAAGAAAACGCTAAATGCAGAAGAATAGGAACACATTTTACAGCGTTGTGTGTTGCATGCAGTAGAAGAACAGTTGGGGACAATGACTGTATCAGAATGACATGCACCCTGTCATAAAGATGCACTTGTGAGACAATGGTTTGTGGAGGACAGTATTCCTGCAATAACTGGCCTGCTCAAAGTCGGACCTGGATCCAATGGAACATCTTTGGGATGAGTCAGAACGACTTTTACGGTCCAGACCCCATCGTCCAAATTCTCGATTTGCTCTGGTTTTGTCTGTTGAAGAGGAATGGGCACCTCATTGAAAGTATCCTCAACAGAATTCAACCTGTTATAAAGTCGAAGGGTGTACAGACCACATATTAATGTCCACTAACAGATATCAGAACACATTGTATACTTCACTACGGCGTCATGTGGCCACATCGCCACCAACTGACATTTATTCTCACGTTGGTCAGGGGTGTTTAAATTTCGGCTCATTAATGTACTTTTGTCCAAGTAGCAAACTGTAAAAGTGCACTTATAGTAGTGCACGCTGCACACCGTACTGTGGAGGCTGATCGTCCGCAATAATGGATATAAACATTCAAATGGTTCAAATGGCTCTGAACACTATGGGTCTTAACATATGAGGCCACCAGTCCCCTAGACTTAGAAATACTTAAGCCTAACTAACCTAAGGACATCACACACATCCATGCCCGAGGCAGCATTCGAACCTGCGACCGTAGCAGCTGTGTGGTTCCGGAGGGAAGCGCCTAGAACCGCTCGGCCACAGCGGCCGGCATGTAAATACTATACTCATGCTAATGACGTGGGAATTTGTACGGATAAAAGCATGTGTGTGGTTACACTGATGTTTTAACTATTTTCATATTCTGAATCATATCCCTTCATTGTTGTGAAGTTTTTATCTGAAGCTGGGAGCATTTTCTTTCGATAACTGAGACGAACTGCATCTCCTGTAGGATGTAACACAACCACAACACTGCATGGATAAATTTAATTTTTACATCTGTTTCTAAATGAACTGCGCCCAACGTTCATGTGAAAAAGAGTCGCTCGAACGCTTCATTGTAAAATACGAAGTCCACACCCACACTCAACACCCCAGACTTCACATTTGGATGACCCAGTGATCTCAGCAGTGAAATTAGAAAATGTGGTTTATCCAGTTGTCCTTCTTACAACGAAAAGTGTAATGCATTAAGGATAACGAGCGAAGGATGTTCGACGATGACTTTTATGTCGTCTTGTATCATCAGAAACTATTACTCTTAAAAAATACAGTTTCGCGCTAGTTTCCCTTTCTTAAACTACATGTTTTAATTATTTCCTTTTTTACTTTAAAGATGAACTACGATAGTAAATTTAATAATATCAATTGGGAAAAACCGGCAGGGTGGCGCAAAAAGTAGCGGAAGACAAGAGGAAGACGATGGAAGTATTGGACGCCTTATGTATACATCATGGCCCATCTGTAAATCATCTATCGCTTCAGAGTTTTGTAGAGCTTCTGTATCACTTCTGCCATTCTTTCCGGATGGTTAAATAGGTGGACAAAGCATAAAGTCCTATAATTACTTTTCTTATAATTATACAACACCAGTGGTCTGAAATAAGTAATTGGTTTAAAAGGGGACAGAAAACAGTCTTGACCGAAATAGAATATTTTAGCCAGAGCGTTATTTTTCCCCACAGGAAATGTTCTCGAAAATTACAGACAATTAGTAATTTAGAGGTTTGTGTCAGTCCTGACATCGGTGCTTACTGTACTTCAGTCTGAAGAAAACTAGTACGGAGATATCTTTATTGTAATAGAATCATGATTAACATAATGTACAAATTTCATCACAGCGTTAATTCTACAGAAAAGAGAATTCTAAACGCTGATCAGGTTGCTTCAGACAGAATCCACGTTGTGAATCAGTTCTTACCCACTATACTTCTATTAAATATCTCGTACGTAGAGTAAATTTGTAGGAAGTGGTTAAAATACATAGATGAGATGTCGGGTTAATACTTGTACTGTGTCGTTTGAAGCTTATTACGTAAAAAAACGCTAATTTCAATAAACAGCTTCAAAACATCGCAACATCTAACAAATTCACAGGATAAGGCAGGCGAGGTCAACCACACCTCAGTTTCGTTGTTCGGCAACCGCACACTTACGTGACAAACCGGAGAAAAGACCAGTAGTGATCGGTATATTTATTTCACGGCAAAGTTGACAAGAAAATCTGATCTTACTTGTTTTGCTTGCCTTAATTAGTGGGTGAACGTGATTTAATAAATTCACTGAGACAACACGCTGTTTATAGTCATTTGATGTCATTTCTAACTTTTTCCACACATATATCAAAAACTTCTAGAGACAGCCTAACAAATACCAGGATAAAAATAACGACTGTATAAAAAGGTTAGTAAGCAAATTGGAGGGGCTACTGTAATAGCCAATAACTCGTTCGTAACTTTTCATTGGCGCTACTTACGTTCAACTAAACTTGTCCACAACAGTTTTGTTCTCTGTATATAAATTCGTGATATTATGTGTGCTGAGTGTTCACTCTGCCTTAGCGCAATTCATTTGTGGGAAGATATTCATGCATGCTGAATGAGAAACGTAATTACAAATAAAATTTCTGATCTGCAGCAACATGTCTTAGATATAGCAAACACCCGACAACAACATGCTAAGAAGTCAGACAATATAGCACACTCATCATCATCATTTTCGTCGTCATCACGTACACTTTCATTCCACCATGGTCCATGGTTGCAGTATCAAACTGTAGAAGATGACGATGGAAACGACAATGATAGCTCTTGACATTCCTTGACTTCTCAGTATGCTGTTCTGTCACATGTATGAGAAACATTACTGTCAGTACTTAAAGAGATGGTTAGAAATGAAATAGACTGGAACTTAGACCGCAATCAATATGGCTTCAGATTAGGGGAAAGGAAAGAGAAAATCATTATTCGCACTACGTTAAATTTTAGAAAGAATATAAGAAGTAAGTAGGAAAACATATATAGCATCTATTGTCCTAGAAAAAGCATTTGATATCAATGATTTGTATTTATTGTTTGAATAAAGGCTCAGAACAGACTTTGCTGCAAAGACAATCAATACGATTATATACAAATGAGGGCGGTAGCGGCAAGAGGTGGTGCAGATGATAGGTCCTAAGTGCTAAATGATAGCTTAAGCTCAATGGCTCTGAGCACTATGGGACTCAACTGCTGTGGTCATCAGTCCCCTAGAACTTAGAACTACCTAAACCTAACTAACCTAAGGACATCACACACATCCATGCCCGAGGCAGGATTCGAACCTGCGACCGTAGCAGTCGCACGGTTCCGGACTGGGCGCCTAGAACCGCGAGACCACCGCGGCCGGCGATAGCTTAAGCATGCGTAAACATAACGCCATCAAAATACTAGTCGATTTGTGATGACACCATAAACCTGTTCCCGATTGAACATGTCAGCTTAGGAGCCAGTTCTCATCATTTACCGTAAGTTTTAATTTTCCACTTTAACACGAGGAAATCAACGGCTGAGGCTCACAAAATGGTGGGCAAGATCTATGGTGAAACATCTATTAGTGAAAGAACGTGCAGAGAATGATTTCAACTCTTCAAGAACAATGATTTTGACGTTGAAGAACGGCATCGCGGTGGAAGATAAGTTTTAGAAAGTACAGAAACCGACAATCACGGGAGACCGTTATTAAAATACCTGATGGATTTCACCCAAAAGGCAAACGGCCACATTGTAACGGTAGACATGAAAAGATGATTTTGCAGCATGACAATGCTCGATTCCATGTCGCAAAACCCGTCAAACATACTTGGAAATGTTGAAATGGGAAGTCTTACCCCTCGCGCAGTATTCAATACACATTTCCGCCTCTGACTGCCACTCTTTTCGATAAATGGCCACGACATAGCTGACCAGCACTTCTGGTTTATATCAACAAGTGCGCAATCGCATCTGTTCACTGATCTCCCCACCGACGCTGCCCAGTTCTTCCACTGCGGGATTCGTATTCTACCGAAAGCATGGGAGAAAGTAGTGGCCAGCGATTGCCAGTAGTTTGAATCGCCAGTAGTTTTTGTAAGTTCTTCACATTAAAGGCTCCAACTTCGAGAAGAAATGGCGGAAGGAAAGTTGTAGACCAAAACAAAAGTCGAAGTCCTGAATTGATATTAATGGCAGCAAGAAAGAAGTAAAAAACATAAAATAAATAAGACAAGGGTGCCCTCTATCACCTGACTTATTTATTTTGTTCATCGACCAAGTAATAACGGCAACTAAAGAAATAACGACCGAAATACCAATTAGTTGTATTCATATTCGCTTTATCAGATTCGCCGATAACATTGTGATAGTGGCAAACTCAGAAAAAGAAAATTAAAACTAACATAAAATACCGAGAAAACGAAGTCATGGTTATAGACGAGAGAGGTATTAGAGGTAACAATGAATAAAAATATTATTGAGCAACTCCAGAAGGTAACCGAATTTAATTGTCTATGTAGCACTGTGGAGGAAAACAACAGACGTCTTAAGGAAATCAAGAGAGGAATAACACTGGACAAGAACGCCTTAAGAAGTAAGAAGAATCTTCTGCTGAACAATCACATTAGCTTCCACTGTAGTTAAATATTTCAAAAGACTTTTGTGTGGAGTGTCATGAAATACGAATGTAAAGCCTGGAAGTTAGCAAAGCAGGAGAAAGCTCGCCTCGAAGCTGCGGAAATGTGGTTCTGGAGGAGAATTGCAAGAACTAGCTGCACTGACAGAAAAACGAATGAGATGGTTCGACAGGAACTAGTAGAGAAGGAAAGAATTACTGAAAGTTATAGGCCAACGCAAATCAAAACCCGTTGGACACTTAATTATTCATGACATTCTTCTAAAAAACATTTTCGAAGGAAACATAGAAGTGAAGAAAACAAGGGAACGACTGAGAGCATCCTATTTAAAAGAACGTGATCAGCTGGATGGGTTGCACTTCATAAATGGAGACGAAGAGGACCTCTGACGAGAGGAAGTTATGGCGTCACAGATAAGGCCCAGACTTTCGAAAGAAAGAAGAATGTACAGTATCTCGGCACTGGTAGTGACTGCTTACATCACAATCCCATCCAGCTCCTCCGACCTTCCCACCGCCGCTCTGTTGCTGCTCTGTCCAGTCTCCTCTCTTCTGATCGCTTTCATCCATTCCTTTTCGTCACTTACCTCTTGGCCTTTCTCTTGGCCACTGGCCCTCTATCTTAATCTCCTCGATCTCCCTATGTAAAGGCGTAGCTCCAGCGATCCTATGTAAATATTATTTTTCTTTATATTTTGTTTCATCCATCAATGTTGCTCACACTGTCTCGCCATTTAGTAAACAGTAAACATGAAGCAATGGAATGTTGTGCAGAGTTCCGTTGCCAGAGGAAAAAGAAACCTGCAAGAATGGAAGTAAGGAGACCGCGAGTCGAGGGTTTCGGCGACATTTCAACATCGGACGGAATGGTCGTGTTCCCCCAGCGCATCTAGTCAACACCCGGGTCGGCAGGTATGAAGCAACGGGTTCTGCTCTGGAGAAGCAATCGTCAGGGAGATTCAGAACAGCTCGCAGGGGAGATAATATCATGTTTGTGCGAACTACTTCCATAAGAAGTCCATAACGCTCTGTTTGACGTCAGGCATAGTCTCTACAGTTAATTCGTTTGAGTGTCCACCGAATAGTGAAAGTGGATTTTAAGTTCCATCCATACAAGCTGCAAATTGTTCAGCAACTTCAATCTAGATATCTGATAATGAGTAGACATTCTGCTGGACACATGTTAGCAAAAGTGCACGACAGTTTTATTAACAACCTATGAATGTCGGATGAAGTTCGCTTCCACCATAGTGGCTTTGTCAATAGACAGAATTTTCGCTATTGGTCTCAGCAAAACCCACGTCAACTATCGAACGTCCATTGCACAGCAGTAACGTTACGTATGTTGCGCCATGTCATTGACGGGCATTATAGCCTCCTACTTTTCTGAAGACGATGACGGGTGCGCAACCATTGCAACGTCTGTTAGGTATGTTGCCATAATGGAAAGTTGTGTTGCGGATGAACTGCCCTCTATTATTCTGCCAAGAGTTGGTTTGAACATGCCTGAGCAATGACACATAGGCACGGATATCGATGAAGGCTGTGAGACGATTGTTTGGTGACCTTGTCGTTTCAAGGCACAATGACATTGCATGCTCCCCAAGATTGCCTGACCTGGCAGGGTGTAACATTTTCTTCTGAGGCCACCTTAAAAAAACTGTTTTCCGTACTCGACTTTTTATCGCTGTTGAACGTAAAGCAAGAATACTGGAGGGTATCTCCAGGATCCCTTTTGAAATTTTATTTCGAGCTATGCATAATGTTCCTAGCTGGTTGCTGGTATGTGTGCGCTGAGGGGGAACTCATTTACCAGCTGTGATGTTAATCGAAAATGCCTGTGTTATTCAATTATGGCGCACTCTATACTATACATTGAGATAAATAAATATTTATAAAGTAGTTTTGCTCATCCATTAACCTCCATTCCAAAGTTTCCCGTTCTTTTGTGTCATCCTGTATTTAGTAGCAAATGTGAATACATTCAGATGTTACACATACTCGCACATCCGTCCGAGCAAAAAATTTCAATGTGTCGTTATATATCGTTGGTACAAGAGACCCTGTTCCGGCTAATTAAACTAAACAATCAAATGATAGATACGGTGGCGCAGAGACGTTGGTTGTTGACATCACGGCTTGGCTGGTAGGTTGACTTACATGCGCGAGGACACAGACAAAATATTTATTTTGATACGCGTGTCGTATCGATGTGAGCAGCAGGTAGTGATTACAATTGATCAAACTGTGGACTGTGCGTGTGCTTTCATTTCTGGCTCCACTACGAAGTTCTCGCTTGTCAAGGGGAGGCATATCAGTGAGTCGCTCGTGAAACAATTTGGTGCATGTTGTCGGATTTGAACATTACGAGGACTGTGCTTTGCTGTAAATAGGCCTTGAAGTGAGTCATGTCGATCTAAGAATAGAAACCACAGAGTGATGAATATACTCCATAAATACGCACAAAAGTCGTATCATTACATGGACACTTATGTAACGGGTCTGAAGACTTTATTTTCAACACACAAGCGTAAGATATTATACGGCGGCAAAGATTATGGACTGTTTCCCCTTGAAAATAAAATGTTGCTCCACTTCTAATGTTGCCTTAGATCGACACTATTATAGTGAATGGTCGTAATAGACCTAACGTGTAAATTTGTATACCCCTATCTACCTCACTATAGTTCTTCTGTTAACACGTAAAACCACAGTCACAAGTGCTCCCGTGACTGCAATAGTCCCCAGATTTTGATTTCGCACGTGGTAAGTCATTTACATTCAGATGCTGCAAATCTGCAAACTGTTAATATCCTGCGAGTGAGCGAAGCAATTATAAATGTACTTCGTTCTGACTGGTCAAGTACCGCTGCAGGCGCTGCTTTCACATCTGATTGCTGGTGAACACTGGCTTGAGCCTTATTTGTTTACAATATCACGAGTGTTGCGTTGACTACGCACGTTCGTGTATTACAAGAGACACTGCATTTATGGGTGCGTGTATACCTATTATTCAACAACATTTGTTCTGTACATTATGGGAACTATAGATAGCAGCGCGGGATTAGCCCAGCGGTTTCAGGCGCTGCAGTCATGGGCTGTGCGGCTGGTCCCGGTGGAGGTTCGAGTCCTCTCGCTGGCATGGGTGTGTGTTTGTTCTTAGGATAATTTAGGTTAATTAGCGTGTAAGCTTAGGCACTGATGATCTTAGCAGTTACGTCCCATAAAATTTCACACACATTTGAACATTTTGAAGTATAGATATTGTCAGAGTACGATGTATACGTAATTTTCATGATCCAGATTTCTGCATGCTTGTATATCGAAAGGAACTTTGTATCGTATTCAGAATAACACAAGGCCTGCAATACCATATTACTGATTTTGAGTTGGACAGTATGTGTAAATTCATTTTTTTTTATCTCAGAATCCAACACGTAACACAATTAATAAACTTAACTTCATTCAGTGTCACGTAAAGAGATTATTGCACCACTTGCTTACACAGTCGTTTACATTATTTATATTTAGATCGATCATTCTGTTGTGCTATCTATACCAAGGTGTTCTCGTCTCATCCACTCTATTCATATCCCCATAGGTTTTATCTGTTTGTCCTCAATCGTTTTTCTCCTCAATATTTTCATTTCTCATCTTTTCCATTTTTGTTACTCCTGTCCGATTTCCCAGAAACTTCATTTCACTTGCTCGCATCTTGTTTTTTTTCTGTTTCATTCACGATGTAGGTCACTGCAGCTTGCAGCAATTTTGATATATAAAATACTTGGACTATCATCATCTTGCATTTCTGAGGAACTTGTCAGTTCTACATTGTTGCCTCACATCTCTCCCTAAGACCACCCCTCGTCCAAGTAATGGGGGAAGGAAAACGGCATGACGTAAACTAATATCTGCAGAGGTGAGGTATTCTTGGACCTCAACGGTAGCTATGAGGGTCCTGCAGGATTTTTCAAAAATGGATTAATGTTATTTGTAATTTTACTTATTCCACACAGCCTGTTAATGAGCACAACGTCCCAAACGGAATCCAAATGTAATGAAACGTTTGAGATCGTGTAGTTACAGCGACGGATGAATATAACACGCAAAGCACATTGTATGTGATGTTGTAAATATATTAAAACTCGCTGAAATTTGCTTGAATCGGCTTAAGACCAATGGCGACGAAATAATCTGAAGACTGTCTCTGATCTCTGACTGCTGGAGGCTCTTTGGGCCCTCTCTTTCTCGGCCTTGCCAGTTCCAGATTTGTATCTATAACAATGCTTTCTGCGAATTTACTGTACCAAATATTACAATTATGTACCGTTCCTGAATCGATTGTGGAAAGACTGATCTGTGTGGGCTGTTGTTTGTCAGTTTTGTCTACACTATCTTCACGGGATGGGTACGTAGCTCAGGAGTATACGTAACTTTTACTCAGAAAAACTTTGTTAAAATATGTTAGTGTTCCTGTCAAGTCAATTGGCAGTGTCTAAGGAACCTTTCGAAAGGCAAACTTTATCCTTCCGCCTTCTGAGGGCAAACCTGAGAATATTTTATTGCTCTGACACCCCATGAAGATCTCCATTTACAAGCTTCTCTAGTATGGAATTCTTCCCAAGATCCTGACATGCCTCCGGCATGAATCACATAAGTTCCTGCAGATTACTTCCATCGTTATCTTGTGTAATACAATACTGATCAATACTTTTGATAATACCATCTCCTTGACTCGTGATTATATCGAAGCTGCCCGTGAATATGTTGCTGAATTTCACCCACAGCTTTATCTTATATTGTGCAAGTTTCACAACTAGATACTGAAAAAAAGTTTCAAGAGATTTAATAGTGACTTGTTTCTGTTTATATTAGAATTATGCTCGAGACACTGATGAACGGATAAAAATTTTTGGACGTCACGCAACTGTTCACGTAAGTCAAGCATATTTTTCTGTTCCTTGTTTGAAACAAAAGTGTTTCTCGTAACGGTTCGAGTACGTTCCGTAACGGTGTTCTACTCTTTCACATTGGTTTAATTCAAGACTTTTATTGTGACTGATATTTTGAGTATGACCCATCGTAATTACAACCTTTTAATAAAATAATGAATTACAGATTATTTTTAATAATGCTTTCAGAACTGAGCCGATAACATATACTCAGCTCCCTCGCTCCATATGTGAATGGCACAGGATGAAACAGTAAAATGAGGTACAATGCTTAACACCCTCTGCATGCACTTCATAGTAGTTTGCAGAGAATGTATGTAGATTATTGTGTGATTCCAGGCTAAGAAGCATGTTAGCCGCACTACCAAAAGAATTGGAGAATAATCTTTATGAATAGCTGCGGGTTACCTTAACATGTACCATATTTACGATCAATATCAACCACCTAATCAAAGTGTGACGAGGCGAAAGAACACGTGGTCAGCTATGAGCAGACCGTTTTAACATCGTTTAATTTCAGGAAGTCGTTTGTTACATTATTTTCGGTATATTACATTTGAAAATAAGTTACACGAATTTTCAAACAACACATTCATTTATGTCCACATATCCACATATGCCTGAACGGAAGCTATCAAAGAACTAAACAAGTTAAGTAGGACAAAGATTCTCTGCTATGTCCATCTGGTTCAGTACCTTTCCGTAGTTTTTCTCTAAATCGCCACCTCATGTGGGCTATACTCTTGTAACCGCCGTATACCGAAAATATCCACTTGCGTAAAAAAGCCAGTCTTAAGAATATTACTGCTTCCGTATAGGCCATGAATGATTGTTTAGAATTGAGATGGGCTCAAAATCTCTGCCTCAAAATAAAATATTTGCAGATAAATAAAGAAATGTCTCCGTTAAGTAATGTAATATAATTATTTTATACTGAACTGTTTCAATCGTATGGTCGTTATCAAGTGAAAGTATGTTAGTGGTGAGACGTGTCCTGTCTGTAGACCACAAATTAAGTCATAACATAGCGCATAGGAAACAATTCCAGTGCATGTTCCAGCCAGCAGGGTGATCCTTGTATCGCACTGAATATTGGTCGTGAAGCCTTTCGTCTCACACTCTTGGCATATTTAGAGCGGAAAAAGTTGACTCAACATGGATTAAGTCGCTGCTTGTGTACGTGATATTTGGTAGTTTAAATAACTCCATCTATAGTAGAGTAGTAACTATTTTATGGATTTTGCATGAAAATATGAATGTCTGATTAAATTAATTGCGCTGACCCGGATCTGAAGCATGTTTCTCTACATTACGTCTGGTTATTGGTCCATCATGTCCCGACCGAAATCAGAAATCAATTGCAGGAAGATAAATGCGAAATGGAACAATAAAACGCTTAAAGAAGTATCACTGGATACTTATAAACATTAGAAGAAGCAAATATGGTTTTCTGGACACCTATCAGGTTGAAGTACTACCTCCGTTTACGTTCGCCCATGAATGCATGCTTGATGCCCTTTTCTTTGTTTTACCCCTTTGGCTTCGCATGAAATACGCAAGCAGTAGTCAAACACCATGTGGATTCCCCAACGCCATTGATATCGTTTTAAGTTCTTGGTGGAAGCAATCGCGATATTCCTCTGTGTCAGGCAAACTGTCCTCAAAATTGTATTAGTGTGATATTAAGAGAATATCGTTTTGGGGACACATTGCATCCTTTCCTTGTAATCAGGCTGCTTATTCTGGCCGAGAAAACGATGCACAATCCCCCCCTTTTTTTTTCTCCAGGCGTGCTGTTATATTTCCACCATTGTACTTTCACAGTGTTCATCAGACATCAAACTGCATATACTCGATTAAAAAATCATCCCTTCTTTCAACATTGCAAAGGATAGGTTTGGGAATTGGCTAAACAGGTATGGGAAACGGTTTCCTGTTTTGCCTAGTGCTTTCACCTAGTGCTTCATCAGTCCTAGTGCGATGTGCAGTGCGGCAGTAAACTGTTCATTCACAATGTTCTTCGATCCGGCTACTAGATTTATCCTGTTAGGTCACTGTGTCCCAGTCCAGTGCTCAAGATGTGCTCTTCTGTCCCATTCACCCACACAGCGTTTTTGTGTGACCTGCTTGCTGGCCGAGAAGAACGTCAATCACTCTGAAGCCACCACATAACAAACCGCTGGTGTTCTTTACACTTCACATTTAGAAGGAGTGTGTATTGAATACGCTGATGGAATTGATACTAGACCATTTCCAGCATGTAGCAATCCTGCTTTAAAACTTCATTTTATAGAAACCAAAAATAACCTCCATTTCTTACTGTTACACTTTTGATCTCTCACTCTCGTCACTTCGTCACTAATCGGGTGAACACCGTTAAACCGTCTTCTAAAAATAGATTCCCTAACGCCTGTATCACTATTTCTGTGCACAGAATATGGTTTACCATGTGCAAATAAATTATTTTCACTGAGACGTGTAAGTTATGCTTCGTCTTTCGAGAGTCTCAAGTCTTTAACCAGACTGTTAAGATCTCTTTGATATGACATTTTTGGTTACTACCAGTAGGCTTTCGACAATCGGACTACATCACTACTTTCATGACGTACCTGCGGTTTACACAATTCCAATGTAACCATTGAAGGGGATCGGCAGCCCTGGACCATAAGTGACAGGTTTAAGTGCTGAATCTATGTTCGGATGCAAGATTTTGCTCTCGTTTCGTTTGTTATATCCTGCTATTTCCGTCGTAGAGATGTAACAATCATTGACATGATCCTTCTGTTCGCTTCGTAGCAGGGGAATGGCGAAGATCAAACAGTTTATATTACCTTCATTCAGCCTCCTCAACTACTTCCCACACTTATGACACAAGTGTTTGGAGCAAATGACTTGTTGTTCTGGTTTAGGATCCTCACGGTGAAATAAGCAAAATACGATTTCCGCACAAATTATGATACTTATCGACTCTTGTACACAGTTAAAAAAAAATGTGTTTGGGATATTCACTCACTGCTTTCCTAACATTTTAATCATGGTCTTTGATAATATAACACCACTCAAAAAAATGTGTGTAAGCACCTTCGTCTAGTTCTCGCGGTCATTTCACTGTTGATTACTGTGGTGATGCCGAAACGGCAGCTTCGAAGTTGATTCTCCTCCTCTGAATCACCGCCCTATAAACAAGCTGTGTTGCCAAATATATATATATATATATATATATATATATATATATATATATATATATATATATATAATTATATTATATTACGTAGCACAGAATTCGTAGCCAATAGTACATAACTCACAGTGGGTTGGGAGAAGGGATAGTTCTGGATTTAAAAAAAAAGATTGACGGGAAAAAAACCTGACGTTATTTTCATTTTCAGGAGTGCCAAATTAGTAATGATCATCACTTGCTCTCCAAAACCCGGAACCCATATCGACCTGTATTGTTAGTCGTCATGTGTGTTACAAAATAGTGCTTACTCAAACTAATCGTGTAAGATAATAGCGTAACATAAATTTGTTCATCAACTCAGTCCTTCTTAGTTATCGTCGATGCGGCCTGATAAGCAACTAGATTTTCACACACTCTGTTGTCTGGATTTGTTTCTATACAACTGACACCTCCTTTCGTCTCCATGTGCAGAAAACAACTGTCACAATTCCGTAACTGAAGTTTAAAGCCTTATACACCTGGCATCTTGCCTGTATATACACATAACTCATGTTTCTACTGCTTCTTCTTCTTTGTCATTCGCTTGTGAAACAAACGGTCCATTATTCGGCGTTGTACTCAAGACCACGATGCTTTCAATAGGAGCTACAAATTTTCCAGTTATCGTTGACGTAGTTTCTCCACAGACAAGTTTCATGTACAGTCGTCCTGGCTATCGACGAACCAGCACCTATTTCACTTTGTCAACACTCTCCCAGCAATCTTCATCCGTGTACCATCCTGTTTCTTTTTTCTTCCGCTTCCATTGTCATTTCTTTCATTATCCCGGTTCTAGGCGCTACAGTCTGAAACCGCGCGACCGCTACGGTCGCAGGTTCGAATCCTGGCTCGGACATGGATGTGTGTGATGTCCTCAGGTTAGTTAGGATTAAGTAGTTCTAAGTTCTAGGGGACTGATGACCTCAGAAGTTAAGTCCCATAGTTCTCAAAGCCCTTTGAACCATTTTTTCATTATCCTTGCTGTCAATTTTACCTTATTAATTCCCTTCCCGAGAGCAGTTTACTTCTTCTCCGGGTTTCCTCTATAGGTTCTGCTACCACTACGTCTTGTTAATATCTCATTACTGCCACCTGTCAGCAACGATGATATCCATCAGTATCTGAAAAGGATCCGACTTGCTTAACCTTTTCTCCATTAGTTTTCTGAACTGGACAAATATATGCCAATAATCATGCAATTTATATAGTAACTAACTTATTTTTACAAAAAAATGTTTGCAGTTTTGCCCTGAGTGTCACACACGCGAACAAGTTACGTACAGATTCTCTTGAGAGAAACACTACTCTTTTAAATTCACTACGGAAAACAGGAATATTAAGTTTTGCGCTTTATCGGTAGCCATGTCGTACGCTAAAATTACCGGAAACTGGAGCCTATTAAAGCTGTATGTTAAATTAGTTGAAATGACTGGAATTTATGATACAGATAATAACTTGCCTTTTTCTTTTCCGGATAATATTTCCTCTCCTAAGGCGTTTTTTGAAAGCTGTCTTGCGAGGACGTACATTGAGAGAACTTGGAAATTCTGTTGGGACGTTTACACACTCAACATTGTTCTACATATATCACTGGATTTAAATACTTTTTAAATTAATCTGGTGTCATGTTTCACTTTCAGTTTTTGGCTAGAGAAATTTTTTGCGGATCAGTGCAATATATGCCGTTTCCAGGTTGTACTGCAGAACATTCCAGAATATTATAGATCCCAACTTATATACAGACCTCATATTTTTTCCTCCGAAAAATACGTTGATGCGAAAGAGAGAGCAGATGTCCTGGTGGCTACCACGATGTGATTGCAGTTACTTTACTCATATCTTCACAACCTTATCAGTTACTTCCTCACAATCACTATAAGGCACAAGGAAGGAAAAAAGGTGTGCTCCAGACATAACAACCAGTGATTAGCGGTGGATGGTTTTAGATTATCAACGATGTCGCACACAAACGACTACATTTCTTTTATAGGAGTAGCTTAAGCACTGCTCGCGTTACTATGTTAACTGCAAAGACACTTTCTAGGCATGCCTGGTTAGCTGTTAAACATGACGTGAAGGTCCTAACCTTGCCAGGAAAAGTAAACGGTTCTTTCGGTCATGCCATGATGCGGCCCCGCACGACTGCCTACTGAGAGCAAAGCTCGCTCCTAACGTCGTCCTGTTATTTGCTGGATACATCGCAACTTCTTCTCCCTTTCCTATGGTTCTCTATGTTACGATGGGAGTTATTCCCACCAGTGTCAAAACGTCCTGTCATCCCGTTCCTTCTTCCAGTCAGAGCTTCCGTACATTGTTTTCCTATCTGAGGAATCCTATCTCGTATGCTGTCATTATTCTTCCGTAACCACATTTCCAAGACGTCGATTTTCCCAGAGTTCACTTCCGGACAGTGATGTGTCCGAGTTGTACATTGTCAAAAATTTCTTAATTTTTTGCCCAATTTGTGGTAAATGAATCTAGTAGACATCTTTTGTCGAGGAACGCCCTCTTTATTTGTGCTAGTCTACTTCTTATACACTCCTTGCTTCGTACATTATGTGTTTATATTCTTCCAAGTTAGTACAACACCCTCACGCCTTCTACTATGTGGTACACAATACTTAAATGAAGTTTATCGCTTATCTCATTTCCTATACTCCAAATTACTTTTGCCTTTATTTGGTTTACTCTCTATATTCTGTGCTCATTGCACAGTACATACATTTCAGCAGATACTGTAACTTTTCCTCAATGTCACTGAGCCTAGCGCTGTCATTAGAGAATCATTGACACCCTTTCAACCTGAATTTCAAGCGTTCTCCTGAATCTTTCCTTTACTTCCATCTTGGTGTGGCACCTGGGAGAAGAAGGCTTCCTATCATTGTGGAAGTTTTTGACAAGGTTGCAGTTGATGTAAGTGACCATGCAGCAAGTGCCTAGGTTAGTGCTAACGCTCGTGCAGTGTCACGAGAATTGGCCATCCCACGATCAATAGTACGGAAAATTTTGCGGTCTACTTTACATTGGTACTTGTACAAATTTAAAAGAACGCAAAATCCCCAAGATTGGCAAAGTTTTACAGAAGTTCGAAATATGGCGCATGCTTCAATGGGAGATGCTTTTAATAATTTTCACAACGAAATTCTGTCTCGAAATCTGGCAGAAAACCTAAAGAGATTCTGGTCATACATAAAGCACACCAGTGGCAAGACGCAGTCAATACCTTCACTGCGCGATAACAACGGTGAAGTCATTGATGACAGTGCCACTAAGTCAGAGTTATTACACACGGTTTTCCGAAACTCCTTCACCAAAGAAGGCGAAGTAAATATTCCTGAATTCCAATCACGAACAACTGCCAAGATAAGGAACATAGAAGTAGATATCCTCGGTGTAACAAAGCAGCTTAAATCACTTAATAAAGTCAAGGCCTCTGGTACAGATTGTATACCTGTCAGGTTCCTCTCAGAGTATGCTGATAAAATAACTCCACATTTAGCAATTACATACAACTCGCTCACAGAACGATACGTACCTAAAGACTGGAAAATTTCTCAAGTCACACCATACCCAAAAAGGGAAGTAGGAGTAATCAGCTGAATTACCGGTCTACATCACTAACGTCGATTTGTAGTAGGATTTTAGAACATATACTGTATTCGAACATTATGAAGTACCTCGAAGAAAACAATTTATTGACATATATAGTCACCATGGATTCAGAAAATATCGTCCTTGTGAAACACAACTAGCTCTTTATACTCATGAAGTAATAAGTGCTATCGACAGGGGATGTCAAATTGATTCCATATTTTTAGATTTCCCGAAGGCTTTCGACACCGTTCCTCACAAGCGTCTTCTAATCAAACTGCGTGCCTACGGATTATCGCCTCAGTTGTGCGACTGGATTCGTGATTTCCTGTCAGAAAGATCACAGTTCGTACTTATAGACGGAAAGTCATCGAGTAAAGCAGAAGTAATATCCGGCGTTCCCCAAGGAAGTGTTATAGGCCCTCTGTTGTTCCTGATCTATATTAACGACATAGGAGCACAGGAGACAATCTGAGTAGCCGTCTTAGATTGTTTGCAGACAATGCTGTCATTTACCGTCTTGTGATGTCATCAGACGATCAAAACGACTTGTAAAATGATTTAGATAAGATATCTGTATGGAGCGAAAAGTGGCAATTGACCCTGAATAAATAAAAGTGGGAAGTTATTCACATGAGTACTAAAAGAAATCAGCTAAATTTCGATTACACGGTAAGTCACACAAATCTGAGGACTGTAAATTTAACTAAATACTCAAGGATTACAGTTACAAATTACCTAAATTGGAACGATCACATAGATAACACTGTGGGTAGAGCAAACCAAAGACTGCAACTCGTTGGCAGAACACTTAGATGGTACAACAGGTCTACCAAAGAGACTGCTTACACTACGCTTATCCGCCCTTTTCTGGAGTACTGCTGTGCGGTGTGGGATCCGAATCAGGTGGGACTGACGGATGACATCGAAAAAGTACAAAGAAGAACAGCTCGTTTTGTATTATCGCGAAATAGGGGAGATAGTGTCACAGACATGATACGTGAAGTGGAGTGGTAATCATTAAAACAACGGCGTTTTTCGTTGCGACGGGATCTTCTCATGAAATTTCAATAACTAGTTTTCTCCTCCGATTGCCAAAACATTCTGTTGGCACCAACCTACACAGGGAGAAAATTAGAGAAATCAGGGCTCGCACGTAAAAATTTAAGTGCTCGTTTTTCCCGCGTGCCGTTCGAGAGTGGAACGGTAGAGAGACAGTATGAAGGTGGTTCATTGAACCCTCTGCCAGAAACTTTATTGTGAATAGCAGAATAATCACGTAGATGTAGATGTAGATGTAAACGCAGACGGTGCCGGCCGCAAGTGATATCTCATGTTCCTAAGTAAAGTTATAAATTTGCTCTTCGGTCTCTAGCACGGATTCCAACTGATGACGTGTGGCCGGGCAATATTCTGTGCAATAACGAGGCACATTTTACCCTACAGGTTACAACTGCTGAATCTGGAGTACTGTTAAACCGTGTGTCATGCGCGAAGAGCCATTGCACCCGCCGTATATGACTGTGTGGTGTGGATTCGCAAACACCTTAATTATCGGTCCGTTCTTCTTTGAAGCCAGTACACCCAGAAGGCTTCTCACATGTAACGTAACGTCTGTACGTTATCGAGACCTCCTTGTACACCATGCGAGTCCCACGCGGGATGAGCGCACTTATGTGGAAACCATTGCTTTCACGCAGGTTAGGGCAACACTTCTTGTCGCTCGCCCAGCGAAAGATTTGTTAATTCCAGAGGTTTTCCAGATGTGGGAGTGCAAGATCACTGATACCAATTCATGTGACTTTTGGCTCTAGGGATATCTAAAAGAATGAGTTTACCAGGGACATGTTCGGTCTCTACATGATCTGAGCGGCAGTCAGATTCCAACGGAGCTGTCGCGTGCGACTATTGATCACTTCGTTTTACATGTGCAGCAACTCGTCGACGGATCTGGTGCTCATATTGAAAAAAATTGTGTAATTGGCGGTTTATAATAAAATCAACATTATGTCTTTGTCACTTGTTTGATCTTTTCTGCCGACGTCCCTTTCTTAATCCAGTACATATGGAAATATTTCTGAACGTCTTTGTTGCATTCACAGCCCCAGATCTGAACCTAGTGGCCAAAATTGGAACTAATTTTTTGCAGCATAAATCGGTTCTTCATTAACGTATCAGCGTATGTACCAACTTTCGCTACCATACGGTAATTATATGCCGTACTGCATCTCTGTGAGTAGCTGCACTTTGTTATTTGTTGTTACCCGAGTTTCTCTATAGAAAGAGGGCCGCGCGGATAGGGAAAATACTGTCCGCACCTGGATCCGAAAGTCTTCAGTGGCGTCAGCATCCGCTTGTATTAAAGTATTGTTAACCACTTTAACTAGTTCGGTAAGCTGGAGCACTGGCCCTAGTTTTGCGTCTGGCCTAAATTGTCTTATGCTGGAGTCGGATGTCGTAAGTCACATTCCGAAGACACAGACGTAGACCCCGATGTTGATCTCTTCTTAATAAAGCATACATTTGCCGTATTTTTGATTCGTTCCAATTGTCTGCCACAGTTACTGAAATAAATTTTGTGAAATTTTGTGAAGAATGTTTTCTTAGCATTTGGAAGTCAAATGCATTCGTATTACGAGTTATCATATCTCGCACATTGTTAAATCTTAGTTATATAGTTTTTTTATGAAGTGTACATCGATTCATCATAATGTTACACCTCTCATTGTAGTAGCGTTGCACCGTTTCTATAAGAGCAACGTTGATAACATCATTGATTTTACTGCGAACACGATTTATACCGTATGTGATACGCAAACAGGTGTCAGGCAATGAAGTAAAGAATCAAGAGGATACAAAATTGTTAAGGCTTTCGTGGATACAGGATGTAATGTCCTAAAACGAGCTACATTTCACATTGTCGCGTCTTTCGATAATTACGTGTCATCATCTCCAGAAGAAAGTGAAACAGATGTAAGAAAATTAGTAAGACAGACATGTCGCCATCGATAGCCCTTGAAGACGTCAACAACACATCTACCATCTTCAGATCATTGCGCATTCCAGTCAACATTGCGCGATTCCGTCCGAATGGATAATAATGACAACTCAAACTATAATAATTATTGGGTGAGTCTTATGAAGTAAAAAGTACCTCATCAATATTACTAAAGAATTCGGTTTAACCCTAAATCTACAAACATTAACCGAGACACATTAACAAATACTTCGTCTAAAGCCAGGTTCTATAGTGCATTCTGCTGAAACTTCGAGATAAAAAGAGGAAACAGTCATGAGGGTGGACTTTCGTCTTTGCATTTAAACTGCACTTAGAAAAGGTAATTACAGAGTGAAGAAAATCTGACACGATAGGTGTCAAGGTATGAAACCAAAAAAATAACATCTATGTGGACCGTTTGGCACACGCATATGACACTGTCTTTATAAGAGACACACTAAAAATGCCAAAATGCAGATAGGAAACATAACTGCGAAAGAAGCAAAAATCGGTATACGATTTTCCTTTCCAAAGACTAAGTTATAACAAATGTTAAACTTTACTCACACAAATTAGTCCTAAATCAAATCAAAATCAAGAAAGTAAGATCACCGAAATATTTAGGTGAGTGACTAACGCCAGTCTACAGGTAAGAGTAAATAAGATGAACATTGCATTCCATAAGACCAAGAACATACATATAAGAAGGCATTATTATGGTTCACCACATGTAAATATTATAACACAGTAGTGAAACCTTGGGGCTCTGTATGACGCTGAAACACCAAACACGTACTAAAAGCTGGTATAAACAATATTATGAAAATAGAAGGAAAGCTTGTTGGAACCATACTTGCAGAATACGGCAGGCCACAATCTAAAAAAGAAAACTATGAACATGAAACGCACAACGCGAAGAAGAAGAGTGTCGTTTTTCGGACGTTTGGGTATGTGAGTGCAGAGTGCATGATGACACACAGACGAAGCAAACTTTTAGTAAAATTATGAAGCTGAAAGGACAACTAGTATGCTTTACACACGACACGGAATTTTATTTAGGAACGAAATCCATTAAACGGCCCCCAGGGACGAACAAGAAAGTAAAATGTTCATCTTGTGGTGTTACAACAAGAACTGCAGCAAGAACTGAAACAATGAGTTAACGTTTTCTGCAAAAGGGCTATTCGGATAAGTACATAAATAATAATTATTATCGTAGATCACCTGTGAGGCTACAATAAGCGAAATGTGTACTAATGACAATGTCTTG
This sequence comes from Schistocerca gregaria, assembly GCF_023897955.1. Classification (NCBI taxonomy): domain Eukaryota; kingdom Metazoa; phylum Arthropoda; class Insecta; order Orthoptera; family Acrididae; genus Schistocerca; species Schistocerca gregaria. Next base: position 624,467,975 of record NC_064922.1, read on the forward strand.
TAACGTTTAACCACAAAGTAATTATAACTTTCATTGGAACGTCAATACTACTGCCGATTTTAACACCCATGTGGATCCCAACCTACAGCTTATACTTGATTCTTTCGAGAATTATTAGTTAATACGTCCTCGTATTATTATCGACTTAGGAAAAGTTACTGTCCAGTGGTTTTCGGAGCTACAATTTCATTTGCAAGGACTGTCAAGACGTAATGGCCATTCATGTCTTTTAGTATTTCACCAACATAACAAAACGACAAGGTTGTTAGTTTTAACGAGATAATTGTCTCAGGCAGCATTAATGAGAGAAATACTAGCCCCTCTTCTCCCCTATCTCTTTCCCTGATTAGCATTTCTCTTTTAATATGTGCAGTTTCTCCATCACAGTGTGTCCTTCTACAATATTCCTTTATGCCAGGAGTCCACAAGTATTGAGTCTGGTTCAAATGTCTCTGAGCACTATGGGACTTAACATCTATGGTCATCAGTCCCCTAGAACTTAGAACTACTTAAACCTAACTAACCTAAGGACAACACACAACACCCAGCCATCACGAGGCAGAGAAAATCCCTGACCCCGCCGGGACTCGAACCCGGAAACCCGGGCGCGGGAAGCGAAAACGCAACCGCACGACCACGAGATGCGGGCGTATTGGGTCTCTTACACACTAACAATATTTCCTTGGGCATTCATACTTGTTAGGGTTGCTTATTCACGCACAATTGCTCCTCGTGCGTTTTTACACATAATGCACAGAGTTTGCTCTGTTTACCTGAGCCTTCTGGCTCTCTGCAAGCCACATAACTTTATTATTGACACACTTTTTCTTATCGCGTTCCCTCTCCCTCTTTTCTACGTTTTAGTTGATACGTTAATTCTAATAATGAATATGTGCTTTTGAAATCACACACGCTGCTCATTGCAGAGGTGACTTTAGGGTAGTGCCTCTGCTCTTCAACCAGGCGGCGGATGTCACTGGTCTACACGTGCCATACTTACGCTCTGTAGGATTCGATTCCTCAATTTTTATTTAAATGTCATACTTATACAAGTCTGTCTAGTGGCACTCTGTTGGATCTATTGTCAATGTGTGATATTTTACCATATAAAAAAAAACCTTACAGTAGACAGGTACTGCTTTTATATCATGTATGTTAAATGGTGGTTAAGTGGATGACACGCACATGTACTAGACAGAATCAACGTCTCATACGTCGGATATAGATAATACGCGATTGCAAGTGAGTGTGTTTCAGTAAAATTATTTGTAAACATTTCCTAACGGTACCGTCTCTGGTCCACACACGCTGTCGTAATATTTGTTAATAGTTGTAATAACTTCCTAGGAAGACAATTTTAAAACTGTCAGAACCATGCTCAAGCTGTATTTGGCAACTGGTTGGCTGTTATTTCCAATTCACTGAAGACTTTTTAAAAAAATTTTCGTCAATTACGTAACTGTAAATAATACTAAATGCAGTACTCCATCGTATCACTATAACATAGGTTAACTACGAGTCCTTTGAGTCTCGTAGTACCGTTATAAATGTGTTTAAGTGCAATTGTGGAAGGTTTTCACTAATCCACACGACGCATGTCATGCGATCGTAGTAATTAGTTCGGCAGTAAATAAAAAGAAAAGACAGAATATCACTAATGAAATATACCCCTGACTTAGAAGTTACGGTCACGGGCCGTCGACGATTTAGTGTTATTAATAACGCAATGAAGATGTCTTGAATTTTCTTACGTAATCTCTTCTTGAACGCGCAGATGTAAATAAATGACGGTAGCGCTCCAGAACCTGCTCGATTCTGCAATGGAGTACAGGTATGAAAACTTCGCAAACCTGTGGCGGCCGCACACGAGAACGCCGAATACGACCGACAGCTGTCGCATAGGCGGTCGAGCTGGGTTCGCATTTTAGCGGACACGCAGGCGCGGTGGGGCGCTGCGAGACAATAGCGCTCCCGGAGGCACCCCCGGGCGACCAACGGGACTCGCCTGCCCCCACGGCGATATATATACATCACAGCGCGGTGCGGCGCGGCACGGGGCGCAGTTTTTTAACAGGGGACCTGGTCGCCGACCATTCTTGTTTGCAATAGGCACACGTACACAGACTCACACGCAGGCACGCAGACGCCAGTGGACGCAGCACCCCTCGCTCAGAGCGTTCTTTCTCCATGCGGCGGAAAGGAAGGAAAGAAAAAAAAGGAAACTGGGGAGCCGCCAATAAAAAAAGACAGAAAGGAAGCTGCAGCCTCCCCGGATGGCCAAGGCGGCGGAATACGGGCCACCGGCAGGGGAGGCGGGCAGTTCGTTCACCTCGGCCATTAACGCTTTGTCCCAGTTTGCCGCGTCCTCTGGCTGGCCCGGGCCCACAATGGCTTTTTGCGATAGCCGGCTGGTGGCGCACCTTTCCGCGAAAAACTTTTTTCCCAGGCTCTCTCGTCCGCAAGACGTACGACGTCGGCACGGACCGCGACCAACGGATTACACGCAGACAAATAACTTGAAGCGCCGCCCCCAACAACGAAGAGACCCACACGGCCGAAAAGTTTTCGCGACACACACACACACACACACACACACACACACACACACACACAAACACACACACACGCCACGTGCCTTTTCTGCGTGTAGGTATACGAGCGCGCGCGCAGCAGGCGACGTGAAAGCTACCCTCACACTGTTTTGTTGCACAAGGCTAAAAAACTTCGTCTTGACTTCAGTGTGATAGCAAAGAACACCTGTTGTGAGGGTTGCAGAATACTTCCTTTCTTGCGCGAAAGAGGACACAAAAAACTATCCACTTTCCCTACCTTGAGAAGCTGGAACCGTCACAAATTGTACCTCTTCCCTCGCCCAACACAGATAGCCACATTCGGCATGAAATTACAGTTAATCGTTGCAATATTTTTGAAATATCTTTTGCTATTACTGACTTAGTACTGAAACTTCTAAAGGCTTATAGCTACAGGACGCATTATGATTCATATTCTTTATGATATATATTCTCCGCTACGTACCGTATTCCGTCGTGGACGCCCATAAATTGCATGTTTTGTGATGGTTCTTTCTCGCTTTATTTGTTGTGATAAACACATTAAATCAATAAATAATAATAATAGAAATTGCACTTACTAACTTTCGTGTGTATCACAATTGCTGCTTATAGTGTGTAACAAAAGTGGGATTTTATCACAAAATTATGCAGTAAATTGCAATATTAATTTCTTTAGTGATGACCAGTTTAGAGGCCTATGCTCATTATCAAGTCATCCACTAAGCTATGCAATATGATTATTATGACAGCCACATGACTGTTTGTTTTAGTTAAACACTTCAATGTAACATAATGCAAGACTGAATGTCATTCGGCTAATTTTATTTATCCATTGCTTAACATCGCTAAAAAGCGAAATGACTCAAACAATTTCTGACAATGTCTTATGTTAAATTTTGAATAAACGGTACATGAAGGCGTAATTTTGCACTTAGCCTGTTCTTTCTTAAACCTCCGTCTCACAATCAGTTTCGGCGCTTTAAGCCATTGACGAGTATTTGGTTAGACCAACGCGCAATTGATGTAAAAATAGCAGTTTATCCAGGTGATGTTTCCTTTCGTTTTGGTTCCCAAATTGCACTGTTCCTGATCTTTTGAATGATTATATTTGTAGATGAGAAAATGTAAAAATTGTTGTGAATGCAGTGAAACAAGTGCAAATTTAAGAATATGTCTATACAGTAGTGTGTACATAATTCAAATAATGAAAACAGAATAATACAGAATTGTGACTAACGTAAAAAATTATTACGTTTTCATTTTTTGTTTTTCCTGTTTGTCCTGTTTGCAGCGTCTTCATTGATTTACCTGATTTGGAAACTTACTTCCAAGTTGCTCGACTCTTGCTTTCTATTGTTTTAACTGAGATTACGTGTAGGATAGAAAACTGTCTCTTGGCCACATTAGAGATAATGCGTGTAAGCGTTGATCAGACAATGGAAGCCTAAATCTCGTATTTTGCGGTTGGGTTGTGTACTCAGTGTCATTGTTTCATTTGGCATAGCATCGTCCTTCCTGGCGTTACCTGAGGTGAATGTGATACTGCAGTCATTTCGTTAGGGACTTAAGTTACAAATTAAAATTAAAAAAATAATACTTGCTTCTCGATTCTCTATGTGTCCCCGAGACGGAAGTGAGAAGTAAACTGCATATCATCATCCTCCCTGCACAGTGGTAATTTTAGGCCACGTAAACTTCAATGCAACACCTTTCAAATTTTTATAATACTGGTGGTCACCAAGATGGCAGCGACCGTTAGAGAGACTGTTTGGTTTGAAAAAGAACTTTGGAAGCACAGGGATACTGCCCTGGGAGGTTGTTGATGGTTAGGATACGCCACGTAATAGAAACCTTAACAGAGACGTAACAGATTTGGAGGGTTTCCCCAGAGCTCGCTTGTAAGACTGTCATAGCTTTTTGTAGGGGCGGCCGTTTGGGTGGCTAACCTGACAGTGCCTTGCTTTCTTGCTGGGATCGAATTTTAAATATCAGCAGGGTCACTCAGCCTCATCTTTCTCGGAGGCCTGCTTAGTCAGTGTCCATCACAGAGGACCTCGTGGTGGACGCCATGTTGCCAAAGATGTGGCTATAAGGTCTCATGCACACACGGGAGTGGTGAGAACTTTTAAAAATCGAGTAGGGCACTTACTATTCGCGAAACGTAAACGATCTGATTTGCATGATAGGCAGACAATCGCCGGCCGTCGTCTGAATAAAAAAAGTGAAGTGGGAAGGCCTACAGATGTCATCAAGGGCTACTGTCGTTCCTCATTACTAGTTTCTTTCTCCAGCTCGTCAAAATCACATAAGAGCCACCTTGATATCATTATATAACTATTATTTTTAACTGATAATTGATCACTCGATGAACCTTATATCGAATACTAGTGTACTCTTTCCTCCAGGTTTTAGTGCTTGATATTCGTTCTCCTGTTTGTTTGTAAATCTGAAATGTAGAATCTATTTAAGTTAGAGAGTTAAAATTGGGTTCCTCTCGTTTGATTACAGAAGGGACTTCCTGCTCACTAACATCCTCACCAAAAGCTTTTATTAACCAATGTTCAAATTGGCTGACTGATTCACGTCCGTATGTCGGATTGAGTCAGATTTACCTAGACTACACGGTACGGCATTTCCTTCTTTGGTTCAGTTGGTTATAGGAAAAGGTGGGGCTATGATCTGTGCCTTATTAGACGGCCATGTTCTTCTGCCGAGTTTGTCGTGGCCTTCCTCTCACCATCCCTAAATTCGTCTTAATCTATGTAGAGAATCATTGGAAAAACTGAGTCTGGAGGTCTGGATGTCTCAGCAACATGGCTGCCCCCCAAACGAGAATTCACCTAGTTGCATCTACTTCCGTAGGAATAGTTTTTAACAGATTTTCATTCTACTTATAAATTCGAGTGATATTTTTCACTTTATTTAAAGCAATAGAAAGAATACCAGTCAAACAAACAGCTTTTCTTTTTACGTATTGGGCAATAAGTACTATAATAACAAGGACACTGTTTCATTGTTATCAGTAGGATAAAATTTCCTCTCCTTGTCCAAGACTGACGCCACACACATACACACACACAAGTACAGAGAGAATGAGAGCGAGAGAGAGAGAAACCGGAACGGTGTTTTATCCGTCCTAAGCAATGTAGTCATATATAATGAAATAATAAGCAACCAGTTGCATAAATCGCTAAAGAAATTATACTTCTTTTATTCAACTGGTTTCTTATCATTTCATGTCTTCTTAGGGTATAAATTACGTCTGTTCACAATAAGGGAAGGTGTTTGACTGATTTACATTATTTCTATAGTGATAAATAACATGAAAACAATCAGTCGATATTAGAAGTCGAGTGAAAATCTGATAAAAGACTTAAAGTAACTTCTGCACCATGAAGCTGTTTTACTTTAAAAAATTAAAAAAAAAACTGTGACGTAAACACAGATTCAAAGTTATTTCACCACAAATCTAAATTCTAAACAATGAGGAACAAAATCTGTATTATAATCAATGAAGATGCTTCGACATTAAAAAAATTGGAACCGCGTCTGTTAACCAAACAAATAGCCTTCCGTTTGGTTGTATACAAGACATTTATGCCCTAAGGAAACACCAAAATTCAATTTCGCGCTGGAGGAAGGACAGAAGATACATGCAAATGACATTAATTAGTGCTTGTAGTTACGAGAACCGTTGTGCATACTACGATAATAAGCATAATTATTCGTAGATGTCAATAGCTCTAGGCAGTTAATACAACAATTAGGCCTTCTGATCAATGTCTACTATGATATTGTGAACGAAAGTTAGCGAAAGTGTAAGGAGCAGAAGTGACCTCCGGGAAGATGGTTTCTGGAGTGTTTGCTACGAAAACTTTTGTATGTAGGGAAGTTGCCTCGCCAGAAAACTGGAACGAAATGGAAGAAAATCTGCAGGCAATCGACACTTGGTGTAGGGATTAACGCTTGAACTTTATCATAAACACATATAATGTATTGGTCATTAATAGGCTGAACAATTAAACAATTGAACACTAAAAGTATTTCAAGACTATATGCCTCGAAAGTTTCAGTTGCGGCAAGTACTTAACAGAACTTTTAGGAAAAGCAGTGTGGAAGAGTCGAAAGTAAATGCAAATCGCCCGTTTGAGGATATGACTTACAAAATCCTCGTTCGATCAACTACTGAATATCGCTGGTTAGTTCGTCCCTTACCATATAAGATTTCGAAGAGGAGAGATATAAAGTTCAAAAGAGAGCAGCGAGAGATTAACTGTTAAAATTCCGGAACATACTTTCTGAGAAAGGGCAAGCAACTGTTTGCGAGACGTCCGCAGCGATACCGTCTAGGGGCACCGTTAACAGGAAACTTCCGTGTGTGATACGCAAGTCCTGGCTGCACACGTCAGCAGTCTCATTGTTCGGTGTTTAATGGACAAATGTTGGCAGCACAGGCTGTAGCATCAGCGCCGGCATGCACATAAGCTGCTGCGTCTTCTCGTGACGTGGATATAATACATCTCGTTAAGGGATCATGATGGCAAAAACAGGAAACTTCGAACTCATTTGGAACTTTACTGACAGTGGTTCTCTCTTCGTGCCATTTGCGAATTCAGAAGGACGCTTATGAAATAACAGTCGGACGCTTGCTGCGTATAGATCCAGTTGAGGAATCTCGATCTTGATTTTCTTGAAGTAACCGTGGCAAGCTAAAGATCCGTTATTCGGATTTCTGTGCCTCTAGTTTCGAATGTTGTGAACGAATTCAATGTTGCCCACCTTGCTCCGCCCACAAATCTACGGAATTGTCCACGTAATTTCAGTGTGCCTACAAAAAATTGTGAACTACTGTCGAGTATCTAGAGTGCTTCTCACTACCGTATCAGAAATCGTGTATCGTACTGCATATCAAAATTTGACCTTCAACAAGGCACAAACACAGTGATAAATTTCAGTAAATTTATTTCTTTAAAATATTTCTTTAAAATACGCGAACCACAATCACAATAAAGAATATCGGTATTGCTGTAATGAAGTATCAGAAAAAATAGGAAAGAACGCTCCAAAGACTCCGGAATTTAAAGCTGTACATACGTTTAAATGATGAACAAGTAGTTTTGTTCATGATGAATTACTGTACGTTTTCAGAACCTGGGATATTAACTGGATTTCAGAGAGGTAACCTTCAATCTTTATAGTAAGAATGCAATGACACACGTAACTGTAATTGATGTATGTTTAAAAGCGCCATTTACATCGTCAGAGGCAGTGCATGTTCAGCAACCCACAAATGCGAAATACCGATGGCAGCCTTCCTGTGCAAGTATCTACAGGGTTCACAACGTTTAGTAACGTATATACAATAGTTAATTTGTAGCTATGAACTGCAGACCGAATCACCATTTTTAAAGATACCACCAACATTGTGGTCAGAGATACCATTTAAATTCTGTAAATAACAGTGAAGTACGTGCAGGGAAAGGCTTTTTGCTGCACTCTATAGTAGGACCTCATCTAATTTCACTCACGGATTAAACGAGATCAACTTTTTACAAATCTGTGTGTGACATGTTTTATTCTTCACAGACCCTACGTAGCAATATGTAAGAGCCATCTCGGGAACTGGATCTCGAAATTTTCTAAAGAGAGTTTATCAAGACATCAGGCGCATCTATTCAGACATCAGTAATCTAGATTCTGCGACAATAGGGTTACACTCTTCCATCACCCAAAAATAACTGTGGCTATGCATAATTTGTTTGTTGTTGTTGTTGTCTTCAGTCCTGAGACTGGTTTGATGCAGCTCTCCATGCTACTCTATCCTGTGCAAGCTGCTTCATCTCCCAGTACCTACTGCAACCTACATCCTTCTGAATCTGCTTAGTGTACTCTTCTTCTAGTTAAGTTGTGCCACAAACTTCTCTTCTCCCCAATCCTATTCAATACCTCCTCATTAGTTACGTGATCTATCCACCTTATCTTCAGTACTCTTCTGTAGCACCACATTTCGAAAGCTTCTATTCTCTTCTTGTCCAAACTAGTTATCGTCCATGTTTCACTTCCATACATGGCTACACTCCAAACAAATACTTTCAGAAACGACTTCCTGATACATAAATCTATATTCGATGTTAACAAATTTCTCTTCTTCAGAAACGCTTTCCTTGCCATTGCCAGTCTACATTTTATATCCTCTCTACTTCGACCATCATCAGTTATTTTACTTCCTAAATAGCAAAACTCCTTTACTACTTTAAGTGTCTCATTTCCTAATCTAATTCCCTCAGCATCACCCGATTTAATTTGACTACATTCCATTATCCTCGTCTTGCTTTTGTTAATGTTCATCTTATTTCCTCCTTTCAAGACACTGTCCATTCCGTTCAACTGCTCTTCCAAGTCCTTTGCCGTCTCTGACAGAATTACAATGTCATCGGCGAACCTCAAAGTTTTTACTTCGTCTCCATGAATTTTAATACCTACTCCAAATTTTTCTTTTGTTTCCTTTACTGCTTGCTCAATATACAGATTGAATAACATCGGGGAGAGGCTACAACCCTGTCTCACTCCTATCCCAACCACTGCTTCCCTTTCATGCCCCTCGACTCTTATTACTGCCATCTGGTTTCTGTACAAATTATAAATAGCCTTTCGCTCCCTGTATTTTACCCCTGCCACCTTTAGAATTTGAGAAAGAGTATTCCAGTCAACATTGTCAAAAGCTTTCTCTAAGTCTACAAATGCTAGAAACGTAGGTTTGCCTTTTCTTAATCTTTCTTCTAAGATAACTCGTAAGGTCAGTATTGCCTCACGTGTTCCAACATTTCGACGGAATCCAAACTGATCCTCCCCGAGGTCTGCATCTACCAGTTTTTCCATTCGTCTGTAAAGAATTCGCGTTAGTATTTTGCAGCCGTGGCTTATTAAACTGATAGTTCGGTAATTTTCACATCTGTCAGCACCTGCTTTCTTTGGGATTGGAATTATTATATTCTTCTTGAAGTCTGAGGGTATTTCGCCTGTCTCATACATCTTGCTCACCAGCTGGTAGAGTTTTGTCATGACTGGCTCTCCCAAGACCGTCAGTAGTTCTAATGGAATGCTGTCTACTCCGTGGGCCTTGTTTCGACTCAGGTCTTTCAGTGCTCTGTCAAACTCTTCACGCAGTATCGTATCTCCCATTTCGTCTTCATCTACATCCTCTTCTATTTCCATAATATTGTCCTCAAGTACATCGGCCTTGAATAAACCTTCTATATACTCCTTCCACCTTTCTGCCTTCCCTTCTTTGCTTAGAACTGGGCTGCCATCTGAGCTCTTGATATTCATACACGTGGTTCTCTTCTCTCCAAAGGTCTCTTTAATTTTCCTGTAGGCAGTATGTATCTTACCCCTAGTGAGATAAGCTTCTACATCCTTACATTTGTCCTCTAGCCATCCCTGTTTAGCCATTTTGCACTTCCTGTCGATCTCATTTTTGAGACGTTTGTATTCCTTTTTGCCTGCTTCATTTACTGCATTTTTATATTTTCTCCTTTCATCAATTAAATTCAATATTTCTTCTGTTACCCAAGGATTTCTAGCAGCCCTCGTCTTTGTACCTACTTTACCCTCTGCTGCCTTCACTACTACATCCCTCAGAGCTACCCATTCTTCTTCTACTGTATTTCTTTCCCCTATTCCTGTCAATTGTTCCCTTATGCTCTCTCTGAAACTCTGTACAACCTCTGGTTCTTTCAGTTTATCCAGGTCCCATCTCCTTAATTTCTCACATTTTCCAGTTTCTTCAGTTTTAATCTACAGGTCATAACCAATAGATTGTGGTCAGAGTCCACATCTGCCCCTGGAAATGTCTTACAACTTAAAACCTGGTTCCTAAATCTCTGTCTTACCATTATATAATCTATCTGATACCTTTTAGTATCTCCAGGGTTCTTCCACGTATACAACCTTCTTTCATGATTCTTAAACCAAGTGTTAGCTATGATTAAGTTGTGCTCTGTGCAAAATTCTACTAGGCGGCTTCCTCTTTCATTTCTTAGCCCCAATCCATATTCACCTACTATGTTTCCTTCTCTCCCTTTTCCTACACTCGAATTCCAGTCACCCATTACTATTAAATTTTCGTCTCCCTTCACTATCTGAATAATTTCTTTTATTTCATCGTACATTTCTTCAATTTCTTCATCATCTGCAGAGCTAGTTGGCATATAAACTTGTACTACTGTAGTAGGTGTGGGCTTCGTATCTATCTTGGCCACAATAATGCGTTCACTATGCTGTTTGTAGTAGCTTACCCGCATTCCTATTTTCCTATTCATTATTAAACCTACTCCTGCATTACCCCTATTTGATTTTGTGTTTATAACCCTGTAGTCACCTGACCAGAAGTCTTGTTCCTCCTGCCACCGAACTTCACTAATTCCCACTATATCTAACTTTAACCTATCCATTTCTCTTTTTAAATTTTCTAACCTACCTGCCCGATTAAGGGATCTGACATTCCACGCTCCGATCCGTAGAACGCCAGTTTTCTTTCTCCTGATAACGACATCCTCCTGAGTAGTCCCCGCCCGGAGATCCGAATGGGGGACTATTTTACCTCCGGAATATTTTACCCAAGAGGATGCCATCATTATTTAATCATACAGTAAAGCTGCATGTCCTCGGGAAAAATTACGGCTGTAGTTTCCCCTTGCTTTCAGCCGTTCGCAGTACCAGCACAGCAAGGCCGTTTTGGTTAATGTTGCAAGGCCAGACCGGTCAATCATCCAGACTGTTGCCCCTGCAACTACTGAAAAGGCTGCTGCCCCTCTTCAGGAACCACACGTTTGTCTGGCCTCTCAACAGATACCCCTCCGTTGTGGTTGCACCTACGGTACGGCCATCTGTATCGCTGAGGCACGCAAGCCTCCCCATCAACGGCAAGGTCCATGGTTCATGGGGGGAGGATGATTTGTTTATGTGCTCGATTTCGCTTTCCGTTCGTCCTATTTCTTGCAGTCACAAATGCTGTGCATTCAGCTAAAGATTGGTAGTTTATCTTCAACTGGCTGTATGTGATTATTTCACGCATATTCCCGTGCATTGTTGCAACCTGATATTTCATTAAGGTGGATGAATTCAGCTGTGATTTATTAGACTTGTGGTCAGTTACGTAATACGTGTTATATTTTTAAACTATGGGACGAACGGAAAGTGAAAGAATAACAATTGCTTTTCACGGGAAGCATTTAGCCGACAGCAGCTTCGAAGTCTGCCTGTTGGACTCAGTGCGGCGTCTACCTCCGTATAATGTGTATTCGTTAATCTTTCAACTCTATTCTGTAGATGCTCTTCGACTGTGGTCCTGTGTGAGGGGCTCCCTCGCACCAGCTGCTGGTAACAAATTTGTGAGGTGTGGTAGTCAGCACACAGGGCGGAAGCCGTCGTTTCCACAGTTACGTCTGTAAAGCGCAGTCTCCCGAGCGTGTATGAGAACGGCACCTCGGTCATTGCACAACATTTTTCAAGGTCTTACATTCGTTATTCTTAAGCTTTCTATTTACACGCCACTTAATCGTGGCTCAGATAATATCCTACTTAATAAAAGCCGTTTAACCTTTAACATTAACCGTAAAGGAAAGTTCCGCAGCGGACAAGCTCTCGGAAGATATTAAGAGAAGTAGGCCGGCTGTGATGGCCAACAGATTCCCAACAACACGTCTCAGCCCGGTTTGGTTACATTAGGTTTTTGCAGAGAAAGCGTTCTTTTGAATACGAACTGCAAGTGTGCGATGTCCTCCAAATGTTGCAAGTGTCAGTCGCGGTCAAAACAGCGTTCTGTCTCGTTGTGAGTGCGTTATATTGGAGTTAAGTGAATTCGAACGTGGGAAAATTGTTGGCGCACGTATGGTGTGTGTTTACGTAACCAAGGTAACCGAAGTGTTCGATGTCCCAAGAGTCACCATATCGAGGATCTGTACCACGCACAGGGAATGTGGGAAAGTATGCTGAGTGCTGAGTGGTCATTACAGACGGTCATTGATGAGGATTATGCCGAAAAGTAAGAGGACGACAGCTGCAAAAGTGACTGCGGTACTGAATGTCACCCTCGCGAACCCTGTCAGCATCAAAACAACACGAAGGGAGCTCCATATGAGCAGGGAATGCAAAGGGACTCTTCAGTGATGCAGCTGTCCGTAACAGTACCGCTTGGTGCGGTAACCACAAAACCTGGGCTATGGAACAATGGAAGAACATCATTCGGTCAAATCAATCACTATCGCTCTGTTGCCAACTTCTGGCAGGGTTTACGTGCCTACAGTGAATCTTGGTAGGGGTTCAATGGTGTTTCAGGCAGCTATATCGTGATAATCCATGATCCCTTCGGTTATTCTACAAAATCGTATTACTGCCAAATATTATGTGACCATTTTGGTTGATCTGGTCCATCCTGTGGTACAATGTCATTTCCCAATGCTGATGTTGTGTTCCAAGACGGCACAGCTCCTGTTCACACCGTTTGTCAGCCAGCTGGTCCTTTGAGCGCGAGGGTAAACTGTAGCATCTTGTCCTGGCTACAACAGTCGGCATATCTCCTTATTGTCTAATCTTTGTGGTCTACCTCAGAGACAAGTTTGCATTATCGCTATCCATCTCCACTGCCGTTACCTGAACTTGTCACTATTTGCAGAAAAAAAAGGCAACGGCCTTGACGCAAAAGGTATAATACATGACTTGCACCTATTCATTTCGCGACGACAGGAAGCTGCTTTGAATGCGAACTGTTTTCCGTCGCCGTATTAGGCACTGCAACGTGTGGTGTTTACGGCGTTCCATATTTCTGTCCACCCCTTGTATGTTCGCTGCACTCAACTTTATGGGCATTCCACTTTCAAGTTCTAACAATGCCAATTCTAAGTATCAGTGTTATCGACAGGAACATAAAATGAATATGATCATTGTAGAACAGTAGGGACATCTAATGGTTCTTTTGTAACTTCTTGCTGTAAGTAATATTTAGCCTTCACCGAGGGAAAAAAAAATCTATATCTTGTAAAGCTCAGTCAGTCAAAGTTTCCATCATTAAAGTAGACACTAAACAGTGAGTCACAAATGTAAAAGATGCTGTTTCAAATACAGTGATTAGTAGGCTTCGTCTTAGCGAGCTGTCAACGCGAATGACGCACGAGACACTGCATAGTAGAACCGATATCCATCTTTTGAGCTGCAGGAACGTCTCGGTAGCGATATGGGATGGCTTACCTAGTTTGTCACAAACCTAACGATTAAAGTTTGAGCAGACACGAATCATTGTGCAAATTAGTGAATGTGGTTTCGCTTGTAAAAGAAAACGAGGGACGCCGACTACTGCTGCGTTGACACGTATGTTTTGATCACTGACATGAATTCAAAAATTTCTGCAGGAATTTGTACATATTAACTGGTTCAATCAATTCGAAAGTGTGACTGCCTTGTCTAGCCTCTATTCAGAACCTATATTTTTCTGCAACAAGTCTTAATTCATTCACAGTTAAAATTCGAAGATTACTTTCATCAGCTCTGATGATGAATCTTAGTATGTCCGTTTGAAATTCACATTTAAATCCCCCCAACTGATTAACACAAAGCAAAATATGTATGAAATGCACGTTGCACCACTGTGCGATTCATTGTCACTGTGTAATAGTGATTAATATGTACGAAAGGGTATGTGCATGCAGTTTGGGGAAGTATGCACTGAGTGCGTGTCTTAATTTCGCCTAGTTGACGCAACGTGGACGAAATTTCATCGGCTATTAAGATAAGACAGCCTGGTGGTACCGCATCGTAACTGCAGTGTTCTGTTATTTTATCTGTTCCAATGCTGCTTTCACTGTGTTCCAGTGAACGTTTTTATCCAATTCCTTGTGAAATTTAGAATGGAAGTAATGTGTATTTACGTATGGAACAATCAGACAATATTATCTCGCACTGCAGTATAGCATTCAGGCGCACTCAATTCGATAGACAAGTGTATAATAATGGACTTAATAAGAGGTGAGATGGTTTAAAATTGCGTTCCACTGCTACGCAGTTTCATTATTAGACCCGACTAGTGACGGTAACTTTCATTTCCCTAACAATTTTTGTCAGCGCGTGCCATCCATAACTCGTAACGTAGTTTTCAGAACAAACATTTGGCCGACACGCTAGGTTCGACATTGTCAAGATTATTTCCGGAAGAATAACAACAGATAAACCACTGACATACAGCGTCATAACGTGATCTTTTATCCATAGTCGAGTGTGTACCACCCGATTAGAAGCTGGCAGAGGGTCTGACATTGTTCTGAAAGAGGTAATGCATATTCTACGGCAATCCCTGCGACCGAGTCTGCTCGCCCACGTTAAATAACAGAGACAGAACAGAAACTGCAGAAAAATTACCCCTTATATTCGATTATGAGTGTTGAACGCATAGGCTGCGGTCAGAATACAGCTTCCTGTGCGAATGACGAAACCTAGTCCATCACTTCTTAGGTGGAGGATACGTTTTGACTACGCTAATTACTATCTGCAAGTTCTCCCTTTATGATACAGAAGACACTGAAATGTTGAGAATGGAAGTGACTGTGGTATATCATTGGAGACGTAGCTTGTGATGACGCGAACACGCAACATACGAACTTGTCTACTTGAAGTTGCGCGACTCTATTATTGTAGTCAGTAGGAGAGACAGTCGTAACAAACGATTTTTCTCCATAATAGATTAAAGAATACTATGATTGTATCATAAATTTCTGACGAAGGATTTACTCTTGACCAGAACTGTAGAAGATATAGCTACATAAAAGGCCTAGAAACGCCTACGTCTGCTCTCAATAGTTGCATTATCATCTTCCTATTTTTTTGTACCAGGGCTACCGATATACTAGAGTGCGTATAAAACACAATCACTTTATCCTATGCACGCCAAGTTACAGCACAACAATATGAATCTAAAGTTAAATAGATGTTTGCATTATCGACATGAGGAATATATCAATATACCGCAATTGTTTTTGTACAGCAATTCCAACATGTATGAAATATCCATCCTCCAGTCTCAGCTGTCTACAAGGAGGTCGAGAGGTCTACAGTTCAGCGTTCAGATAGTAATGAAACCATAGCAGACGCTTAATGACCTAATGGAGGCCGCCAATAGTTTTCAGAGAGCACTGTGGCCATATGCACTTGAAAGCTGAAAGACACTATTACATGTGAAAAAAACTGGTGTGAAATTTTACATCTTCTTATTAGCAAGCCTGCTGTATTATGTAAAATACATATTACAGAGAAACGAAGCAATGAATGATAGTGTAGAAATAACTGTTGAGCTTTGTATTGTTATAAGACGAATTTGCTCATTAATTACGTCTCTGTAGAAATAACTGTTGAGCTTTGTATTGTTATAAGACCAATTTACTCATTAATTACGTCTCAACCTGTCATGTAACATCAATGCAAAGTTCTTTTAATGACACCATGCAGCCTGTAATTAATAAATTTAAGTTCATTTTGACACTATTGTACTATTTGAGCTATAGGTCATCCTCAAGTATGCTGTTAAAAGTTTTTTTATAAAACAATATTGCATCATTCTCAGTTAAGGTTAAAAGCACTGACTAATAGTACTATGAATTGTGCTACTTATATTAACTTAAGAGAGACATTTTTGATCTTTTTGATAACAGAAATATCTGCGATGGCTAATTTTACCAGTTCAGTGGGGGCGATTGTAACAATAAAGTTATGCCAACGGTTACTGCCACACAGTTTCATTGGTATTCAATATCTGTATAACACGACCATATAGAACTACGAGCAGAGGGAAAATTAAAAACCAGTTATAACTAAATAAAAAAAATTGTAATAAGTCGTGGTGATAACACACTTTGCAATTACTTCTGGAGGTAAACTAGTTCAAATGGTTCAAATGGCTCTGAGCACTATGGGACTCAACTGCTGTGGTCATTAGTCCCCTAGAACTTAGAACTACTTAAACCTAACTAACCTAGGGACATCACACACATCCATGCCCGAGGCAGGATTCGAACCTGCGACCGTAGCAGTCGCACGGTTCCGGACTGCGCGCCTAGAACCGCGAGACCACCGCGGCCGGCTAAACTAGTTCCTTATTCTGATCTATAGGTGGAGATACTACAGGAGTTGGTACGCAGGAGGAGAACAAATAAACCAATCTTTCTAGGAAACGGATCATTAAATTTGAGATGCCTTAACATGACAGTGAAACTGCAAAATCTGAAACATTACATGAGAAGAGTGAAGATAGATTTGTTAGGGTATAGTGAAGTGAAATGGAAAGAGGGCAATGATTTCTGGTCAGACAGTTTGATGAAATAACAACAGCGTCTGTGAATGGTTTAACTCTTAACAGTTTCTGGCATCGTTATGAATAGAAAGAAAGAGAGTTTACTATAGTCAACGTAGTTATCGAATGATTTTTCTGAGCAGGGTCTGTTGACAGATAGAGACCGCCGATAGTTGAAGGGGGTCGTAAGGTGTAATAGGCAGACATCTATCCAGACTACCACACAGCAATTCCAGACTGCATTAGGATCCACTGCAAGTACTATGACAGTTAAGCAGGAGGTGAAAAAACTTGGATTTCATGGTCGAGCGGCTGCTCATAATCCACACATCACGCCGGTAAATGCCGAACAACACCTCGTTTGGCATGAGGAGGTAAACATTGGTGGTGGTGGTTAGTGTTTAACGTCCCGTCGACAACGAGGTCATTAGAGACGGAGCGCAAGCTCGGGTTAGAGAAGGATTGGGAAGGAAATCGGCCGTGCCCTTTCAAAGGAACCATACCGGCATTTGCCTGAAGCGATTTAGGGAAATCACGGAAAACCTAAATCAGGATGGCCGGAGACGGGATTGAACCGTCGTCCTCCCGAATGCGAGTCCAGTGTGCTAACCACTGCGCCACCTCCCTCGGTGGTAAACATTGGTCGACTGAACACTGGAAAAACGTTGTGTGGAGTGACGAATCACAGTGTGGCGATTCGATGGCAGGGCGTGGGTATGGCGAATGGTGTGCTGACATTTGTCACGCCGGACATTTGCCACGCCGGACGTTTGCCACGATTTTACCTGCTCCGAAGGGTTGGGTCCCTTGTCTCCCCCTCCTCCTCCTTTTCCTCCTCATCGCTTACTGATTCTTTCCGCTGGTTTACTTAACATAGAACCAGAATCTCTTTGGATTTTCCGCCACATTTCTAGAGAGAGTTTCGTTGTGGTAACTATTAAACGCATCTCGCATTGAAATCCACACCAAATTTCGAACTCAGTAAAACTTCACCAATCTTGGAGATTTTGCGTTTTCTAAATTATACTTGCATTTTTCGGTGCTCCTGCAGCAGTTTTCTGTCGTGTTTTGTGTACCATAGGGGGTCAGTTCCGTCTCTTATTAATTTATTTGGTATGAATCTCTCGACCGCTGTTGATACTATTTCTTTGAACTTAAGCCACACATGGTCTTCACTTACATTGTCTGGAAGGATTGGAGACTGTCTCTTAGAAAGACGTCAACCGAATTTTTAGTTGCTTTTATAAATAAATATATTTCGTGTTTAGTTTTGGTGAACTTCTTTGTTACGGAATTGAGCCTCTCTACTACTGTGTGCTCACTAATCCCTGTATCCGTCGTGATGCTCAGGATTATTTGTGGCTAGGAGGTCAAGTGTGTTTTCGTAACCATTTACAATTTGAACGTCCTCGTGAACTAATTGTTCAAAATAATTTTAAAAAAGCATTTAGAACAATTACGGAAGTTGTTTTCTATCTACAATTTGGTCTGGAAATGTATTTTTGTCAACGTACGGAAGGTAGACTGAAGTCACATCCAACTATAATTCTATTAGTGGGGTACCTATTTGTGATGAGACTCAAGTTTTCTTTGAACTGTTCAGTAACTATTTCATCTGAGACCAGGGGTCAGTAAAAGCAGCCAGTTATTAATTTATTCCGGTTGTCGAATATAACCTCTGCCCATACTAAGTCACAGGAACTATCTGCTTCATTGTCGCTTGTGAGTTGGAATACACATTAAATTACTTTTGTAGTGCAGATCATTACAGTTACGGCTTTTCCCTCCAAAACCTAGGATGCTTTCTCTGTGACTATGTAAATATCAGAGCTGAGCAACGTAGAACAACAACGTACATTACAAGCATAGCATTCTGTATTACTTCATTTCCTTATTTCTAACATTTTAAAATTGTACGCCGATTTTAGATGACATGTCAATCATAGATGTTCTTATCTCTATTTAGTGAGCGTATTTCCAGTCATGTTTGGAACATTGTCCCGCTACACTTTACTAACTAATGTTTCGCCGCAATGGATATCGCATTTTAGAGAGTAAATTAATATGGAGTATGTCGTTCTCCTTTTCGAACATTCACATACCGATTTCTTCTTTCCTTATTGTCTTTGTGGCATGCAGTTGTAGCAATTAAAGTAGGCACAAACGCAGTGATTAAAAAGAAATGATTAGCATACATTCGTATTATCTTTACATCGTTCCTTTCTTGTTGCTCTCATGGCGATGGACTGTTTCTACTGCAATCAGTAAGCATGAAAGGAAGCTCCCGTACGGACAGAGTGATCTATATTTATACTTGGCAGAACTAATTACTTACTGACATAATAGTCGGTATTGCTTTCGTTTCCCAAAAGTTATAAATATTTCGATTTCGAAAAAGAAGCTCTGCAATTGGTCAAGATGTCGAAGAAGAAGGTCCCTTACGTACTGGTTGTATCGAGTAAGATGTGGAGACGGCGGTTTGGAAGTGAACAGAAGAAGTACTAGGAAGGGCGTCCCTTACCTGAGGGATCGCTGCCTGGCGAAGGGGCAAATGTCTGGCGTTGCAAATGTCCGGCGTGGCAAATGTCTGGCATGGCAAATGTCCGGCATTCATGGCGAATGCCCGTTAACATCATCTACCACCGTGTGTAGAGGAAACAGTAAAATTCGAAGACGATGGTGTTATGGTATCGTCGTGTTTTTCATAGAGAGGGCTAGCTAGCACCCCTTGTTGTTTTGCGTGACACTATCACATCGCAGGCCTTCATTGATGTTTTAAGCACCTTCTTGCTTCCCTCTGTTGGCGATTGCAGCTTTCAACAAGTTCGAGCACCTGTTCATAATGTACAGCTTGTGGTGGAGTGGTTGCATGACAATAACATCCTTGTAATGGATTTGTCTGCAACAGAGCCCTGACGTGAATCCTGCAGAGCACCTTTGGGATGTTTTGGAACGCCAACTTCATGCCAGGCCCCACCGACGACAACGATACCTCTCCTCAGTGTAACAATCCGTGAAGAGTGGGCTACCATTCACAAAACACCTTCCACCACCTGATTGAACGCATGCCTGTGGAAGCTGTCATCAAGGCTAAGGATGGGCCAACACTACATTGGATTCCAGAATTACCGATGGAGGGCGCCACGAACTCGTAGGCAATTTTCAGCCAAGTGGCCGGATACTTCTGGTCAGATAGTGTAGCTGCGTATTTCACAGAATTTCACCAACAGACAGCTTACATATGATTAGTTCACAGCAGGAGATGGTCGCTGCACATATAGATGCATCTATACCTCTGGTGGTTGTTGCAGTCGGCTATTGATGCCCGTTCTATCATAACGCTGTCTATGCATCTGAAGCTTGAACTTGTTAGGAAAGAGGGAAGCACTTCGGTACAGTTCCTTTGCTTTGCTGCGGGACACTTGACGTGATGTCAGAGCACTATTACCTCACTTGCAGAGCTATGCAGAAAATGTCGTCTGACTCTTTCTGGCGCGAGTTTCCTTCTAAGTAGATCGCAGTCAGTAACAGGTAGGCAAAGGACTGGCAATCTTCATCAGTCCGACAGAATTGTGTCCTTCTTTGAACAGAGTTCAACTCATCTTACTGTTGAGCTGAAGTGATTTCATTCGTTGAAATTTGATAGTAATTTGCGTTTTTCACACCCATAACACTACACGGCATGTGTGCTTTCATTGTGTTGTTTTACCTAGCTTGCTGTTTCTGCCATAGTATTACTTCAGAGTGGTAAAGTTTGATTTAAGGCCATTGCTCATACTAGCGGCAAGTATTGTAACTATTGCCGGTTAATATATTTATTGTGATCATACTGTTACGAATTGCGCGAGCCTGGTGAGACATCCAAATGGTTCAAATGGCTCTGAGTACTATGGGACTTAACAGTTGAGGTCATCAGTCCCCTAGAACTTAGAACTATTCAAACCTAATTAACCTTAGGACATCACACATCCATGCCCGAGGCAGGATTCGAATCTGAGACCGAGCAGTCGCACGGATCCGGACCGAAGCGCCTAGAACCGCTCGGCCATATCGGCATGAGATATCCTCGATGACGTACAGCGATGTTATATAAAAGGCTAAAAGATGTAACAAGCTTTTACGTGTATGAGATTTGTGTTATATCTCTGTGGGATGGGGGCCTTCCGTTGGTCTTCCGAGCATAATAAACATTTCCTTTGAACATTCGCTCCCGAAAAGGAAGCACTGATCTTTGACAAAGCAGACAACTGCCTTCCAGACTCCTATCGTTTCTGCTACTGTATGTACGCAGGTATCTCAGCTAAAAGGTAAGCACACAACCACTTGATGATGCAGGTGTCACAGAACAGAGTACGAGACAATCATTCACATGAATTAGTTTATAACGGAATCAGATGGAGCTTACATTCCTCTTAGTCAGAAATAAACAATATTTGCTTTCAGACTAAAATTATTATGGCCCGTTCTAGTAGGGAGATCTAGATTCTGGCACTTAACTTTATTCTAATGGTACATTCCTGACTGAGTACAATTTAATACAGATTTTGCTCCTAGTTTATTGATGTATATCTAGTTTGATTAGAATGAGTTACTCAAAGGAGATTGGTGTCACTGAAGCGTTCATATGAACACTGCACATGATAAGAATACAGAGTTATAACTACACGGACCAGTCAGTTTGCAGTAGAAAAGAAGTAACATCTAGCTTTCATTACGACAACTTAGCAGTGATGTCCAGCAAGCTGAAATTAATAAGGAGAAAGGAAAAAGAGTATACGATGAAATGGAATGCTGAAAATTTAGGACAGAATGTGATGAGGTATTAATTCTCTGAATTAGTCACTAACAGCCCGAGAGTCAAGAGCTATTCGGTAAGACTTGAATGTAATAAAAATGGAAATCACTAGGGCAAAATAAAACACCTAAGCTATGTCTAAAGTAAACCCGAAGAAGTCTTATGAATGAATGAAGCAAATATAAGAATCTCATAAATGGAGTAAGAATTCATCAGTCTAGGTTGCTTTGAAATGAAATTAACTGGAAGTCCATGCAAACAAGCAATATCATATTGGATGAGAGGACTATGCTAGATACTGAAAAATACATAACTGTACGAAAGATTCACAAGGCGTGAAAAAATTAAATCTAATCTTGTTACCATGCGACTGCTGATAGAAAGCCACCATTAAGCGCGTACGAAAGGGATTCCAGGAATAAATCCAAGCTGTATACGATGGAGGGTAACTGTTTCATAAAGTAACAAAAGAGGACGAGAAAGTTGATCTAGAGGAATCACGGTCAAAATATGAGAGAAAACTGAATGATCTAAGGGTAAACAAGTCAGTAAAAGTCGATCACATACTTCACAGTTACTGAAATCTGTGTAAGGTTGAGGAACAACAAGTGTTTTTGAGTTAGTGTCGAACATCTATCATGTGACTTTCCATCAAATAGTATTATTATCAGATCACCAATGAATTCACCTGAGTACGAAAGAAGACTCTCCTGGACGATAATAACAACTCACATTCGTAAGCTACTGATTACCATACCATACAGAAGAGCAGAAAGAAAAACTGATGACGTACTGGATGAAGATCAGTTTGGTTTCAAAGAGGAGAAACGCACTGTAGATCCTGTTCTGTCACAGTGCTTGGTAGTGGAAGACAGACTGATCAGAAATCAGAATATCTTCCAAACATTTCTGCACCTCGAGAAGATTGAATAAGGCGTTCAGAATACTTCGAACAATTTCGGAATAGTCTGCTCACCATGTAGTGTTTAATTTCACTGTGTGTACAATGGACGCGTGAAGCCTTTGTTTTTGACAAGCAGTCCTGTGAAGTATCAGTGGCTGTAAAATTAGTGGTTGATTATTACTACTAGCAGCACTGCTGTTATGTTCTTTCTAGAGAGTAAAATTTTCAAATCTAGTAGCTAGTAGTTGTGTAATTTATGTAACGTAGACGTGCAGTTCTTTCGATGGTTATAATATCTTACGATGAGTGAGAGTTTGGACTTCGTTGTAGGTTTGTTAATAGTGAATAACAGTATGAGTTTTTTGCGAAGTATTTTTGTTGGGGGGGGGGGGGGATGCAGTAGGGAAGGAAGTGGGAATTCTAGGGAGACACTCTCCTGGAATTGTGTAATATGTAGCAAAAGTAAGTGAATTGAGGAGCAGGAGCGTAAGGTCTAGGCAGTTCAGAAGCAGTCAAAAACTGCAAGGGAGGAATTAGATGGGATGAGGAGGGATAGGGGGGGCTAGGGAATGGAAACTGGCAGTTGGTAAGAAGGCTGCTAGGAGAAAGATGTATTTAGATAGTGGCATCTTGTGTATTACCAATAGATGGGGCCAGCAGTCAGAATTTAGAGGAGAGGAGTCGTTTGCAGCAGTAGGTGTAGTAAATATGCAGTAACTCTCAACAGTTAAGAAGCCTAAGTCAGCTGTAAATTCAGACAGAAAGAAGAAAGTCTGATATAAGGGAGTTCTCATGGCAGTGGTGTAGGCTGACAGTTGCAGGAAGTGTTGGGACGTACTAGGTCACCAGACTTGTGAAGCCTAGCGCACCGTTGGGTCAAATGACTAACAATAATGGGGAGTTAAGTAAGAATTTTACAAAATTTTATAGGTTAGTAATGGTGGGTGGAGCTTCACGAGTATAGAGAGTCAGAGCTAGGTGAAGATCTGGGGAAGATTGCTATTCAAACTGATGACACAAATGTGTACCTCGTGCTGCTGTTTCAGCCCCCTCATCTCAATACAACTTCTAGGGCTTGAGAAGGAACTGAGGCCGGAGGACATGTGTCACATTTCGAGTGTGCCATTTGGGTCTATCGATAGCTTTTCTCGAGTTATGACGAGAACCTCAGTAGATACTGGGAAGAGGAGGTTGGTAAAGTTTATAGGTGACAGTTGTAACACCTCCGTTTTCATCCCGACCTGATCTGATCGAATAGCACCCCAATATTTATTATTAACATGACCGTGAACCTAATGGGGCTGGTAATCGGAATTGACTGCTATGGAAGTAATTACCTTCCAGTTCGTCTTGTTCAATGCTATAATACTGAATGTATGGTATTAAGGAACACCAACACAGTTTTACTAATTACGAACTTATATTCTTCTCAAAACACAAAAAGGAAACAGCCACTGCCTTCGTCATACATATCTAATTACGGCTAATCGCAGCACAGGCTTTCTTCATTTGCCATTATCGTCACACGCTAATCCATTACTGCATCCAACACTGCAATCCAAGGTTAGGCCGGCGCGGTATATGCGAAACTAAATATCGGCACTAGTAACGCCACTGATCACTTTTATAAAGATACTGCATCACTTTCCCGGTATTTATTTATTATTTAGGGGTCTAACCACGGCAATGGGGACACCCTTCTCTGTTAGAAACCCTGTATTCCAATAATGTCCTACACACACACACACACACACACACATACACACACACACACAAGCACCATTCCCGCCAACCACTCTGGCGCATCTCCAGTCGCTGTCGCAACACGTCACAATCGATTGTTCGCCCTATCGACCTGTGCCGAGTGCAAAGTTATAGTAAGGGCCTACGCGCCCCTTACACAGTGTAGATGGGAGTGGCGGAATCAATTATGCGGAATTTTCTGTAGTAATTTTTATTGGATCTGCAACTGTTTCTAGATTGCAGTCAGTTGATATCTGTCCCTGCTGAAGGGAAGACTCTCTAACAAAGGAGCCACAATCACAAAAAGTCGGGTATCTAAATAATGAATAAATCAGCATATTTCATCAAGACAAAGAAGTATTGCAGATAAAGTAAGTAAACTGCTTACAGATGTTAACTCTATCATTACTTGTATACCAAAGTTCCACTCCAGCAATGTGACAATTCAGAGGTTTCTTCTACTGGGATACACATTAGTAGCCTATTTTTGCAAAGATCTCTTTGCGAGATGAAGGAGTGACCATGTACGTGAAAAACAGTATTCTATTTAAATCCATTGATGTATGAAAGCACTGCACTGAATAGTTTGTTGAATGTTGTGCTGGATCAGTTATCTATAGGTCCGCTAACTCTGATTTAAGGATTTTTCTATTCAAGCTACAGAGTTCTTGATTCAGTTTGTAGAAAGTGCCAAAATTGGTTGTAAGTGGTGGCTTTAATATTAATTTTATAAGTGACTGTGCAAGAAAAAGAATATTGGAAGATTTCCCATATTCACATCATCTCATGTAGACTGCATTCCTTCCAGCTAGTTTGCAGGGGAACAATAGCAAACAATATAGTTGTTCATTCTTCGTTACTAGAGGAGCATTCCGTAAGTGAAAGGGTAAATGGCCTTACAGACCACGATGCCCAAGTTTTAGCACTAAAAGACATTTCAGGACATACACATATTAAAAATAATCACAAACTGTTTAGAAACGTTAGTTCAGTGGCAACATAGACTCCTTTAAACCTCAATAAAGAACCAGAGAAGCAGAATATTTATAGCCCTAGTAATAGAGGATAAGTACTGGATGTAAGTGCTGATATTTTTATTGGTGACTGGGGTCAGTGTACTGAACAACATTACACCCGTATTTACTTAATTTACAGACTAATAATTATAGCTGTTAGGAGGAATATGCTTTTAGGTTGGTTAGTACCTCCAAGTTCATGTGGCAATTGCTTATTTTTTCTCCTGGGCAGCACGTCAGATATTGAAGTGTGGATGTGTGGGCGCAAAACGGTTAGTGTAGACTACAGGTGCATCCCATTCACTGCTGCAGTAAAGACTGTGCAGAAAACATCGGGTAGTAAATTATGCGGTGTGTTTGAGGCAGAGAAAAAACAACCAACTCACTGATGTGTGTAAATATTGCGGTACCACATATGAAGGTAGCTGCACTTATAACCATTACACCCTGGATACTACTTTCCACAACACATTCCTCAACCTCTTTTAAAGCAATGTCAGAACGGCCTTTGTGGAGCCTTTACCTTTCCTAAAGCCAAACTGGTAGTCATCTAACTCATCTTCAATTTTCTTTACCATCCCTCTATAAATATACTTGTCAGCAAATTTGATACATGAGCTGTTACGCTGATTGTGTGATAATTCTCGCCATTGTCAGCTCTTGCTCTCTTCGGAATTGTGTGGATGATATTTTTCCAAAAGCCTGATGGTATATCACCTGTCTCAAGCACTCTCCACACCAACGTGAACAGTAGTTTTGTTGCCACTCACCCCAATGGCTTTAGAAATTCCTATGGGAAGTTACGTATCCCTTCAGCCTTATTGATCTTAAGTTTTCTAAAGCTCTTTTCAATTCTGATTCTAATACACGATCCCCTATCTCTTGCTTCCGACTCCTGTTTCTTCTTCTATCACGTCATTGACAATTCCTTCAGCGTCGTCAATGTACACTTTCCATCTATCCGCTCTCTCCTCTGCATTTAGCAGTGGAATTCCCACTGTCCTCTTGATGTTACCACCCTTGATTTTAATTTCGCCGAAAGCTGATTTGACTTTTCTATATGCTAGGTCAGACTTTCTGACAGTCACTTCTTTTCCTACTTTTTCATATCTTCCATGGAACTATTTCGCCTTAGCTTCTCCGAGCTTCCTATTTATTTCATTCCTAAGTGACTTGCATTTCCATAGTCCGGAATTTCTTTGAAAATTTTTGTACTTCCTTCTTTCCTCGATAAACTGAAGTATTTCTTTTGTTACCCACAGTTTCTTCGCAGTTACCTTCTCTGTATCTATGTTTTTCTTTCCAACTTCTGCGATTGTCATGTTAGAGCGTCCATTCCGCTTCAACTGAACTGATTCCTGTGCTGTTTATTATTGCAGTATCTACAGCCTCAGAGGCCTGCAAGCGTACCTATTCTTTCCTTCGTATTTCCTTATCCCACTTACGTGCACATTAATTCTTCCTGAAAAGTCTCTTAGACTTCAGCCTAGTCTTCATCATTACTAAATCGTGATCTGAGTCTATATCTGCTAGTGATTTCGGAATCCCTGCTTGACCACGATGTAATGTAGCTAAAATCTTCCTGTATCTCCCAGCCTTTACCAAGTATGTATCCTACTCCTGTGATTCCTGAGAAATATATCCGCTATTACGACTTGCAGTTTACTGCTGAACTCGATTAGTCTGTCTCCCTTCCCATTACTACCAACAAACCAATATTCTCCCGTGAGCCTTTTTCTTTCTCCCACCCCTACAATCGCATCCCATATCCCCTTGAGTATTGGACTTGGGCACCCCTTTACGTTTGGAATTAGCCATTCATTATCTTCAGATACATTCACTGTCTCTTTATTCTGTGCTTGAGACCTCGGCATGCACTTGCGAACTATTGTCGTAGGTGTCGGTTTGCTGTCAATTCTGATGAGAACAATCCTACCACTGACACTTTAAATTTAATTCACTCTTTGCCCTGCCTTGCTGTTCGTAACGAATCTTACTCCTGTTGTATCATTTTCTGCTTACCCTTTACTCGTCTAAACAGATTTCCTTTTTTTGTTTCCATTTCGGTTCACTGATCTCAACTATGTCTAGGTTAAGACTTAATGTTTGACTTTTCAGATTTTCCAACTTCCCTACCAAGTTCAAAACTTCTGACATTCCACACCCCGCCTCGTAGAACGTTATGCTTTCGTTGTTATTCAGTCTTTTTCTCATGGTAGCCTCCCAACTGGCAGCTCACTTTCGGAGATCCGAATGGGGCACTAGTCCCTAATATTGCGCCAATGAAGCAATAATAATGATATTTTTTGAATTAATCTCACGTGTCCCATGGATATATATTATCTGTCTTTAATGCAGTGCTTTTTGTTGCCTTCTGCATCCTCATATGCTGATCATTGTTGATTCTTCCGCCTCCAAGGCAAGACAGTGCCCTGAACCTCTGTCCGCTTCTCGGCTCTCTTTGACAAAGCTCTTGGCAGGAAAAGTTACTTCTTATGCTCGAAGTTTTCGGCTGCCACTATTGCTGATGATTTTTATTCCAAATTTAAGCGGTGACGGGGTTCGACCCCGAGACCGGCGACATTTTCATTATTAGACAAAGGCGCTACTCTAAGAGCACAAGTAAACTATCGTCCCCTAACAGGACTTCAGTTTTCTTTTAGGTCTTGCTCTGATCCAATTTCGCCATCTTCGGCTTGTGTGTGTGGTATTTTTATGCTTTGTCTCCAATCTTGTAGATCCTAAGCACCAACTTCAATAGTCATTTACCATTTTAGAAATTCCAAAGAAAAGTCATCCTTTCCTTCTGCATTATTTCCTTGCATGTCCACCAAAGCACGTTTACTCTCTGACTATAATACTGGCTCACCTGTGCCTTTCATGTCGACCCCCAACTCTTCTCTTGTCACGTCAGAAGGCGTGTCCTCCCCCCTCATAGAGGTCTTCAGTGTGCTCTTTCCACCTATCCGCAATCTCCTCTAAGCGCAACAGCGGAATTCCCATTGCACTATTATAACAGCGAAAATCCCATAACACTATTAATGTTGCTGCCATAGCTTTAACTTCACCGAAGTTTACTTTGTATTCTCTATGTACTAAAAGAGACCGTTTCGTTTCGATTTCTTCGATTTTTCCTTCCGCCATTTCGTTTTCGTTGCTACGAAGTTCCCATGTATTTCATTCCAGTTTGGCTTACACCTCTCTATTCCCGACTTTCCCTGAACACGTCTGTATTTCCTTCTTTAGTCGATAGATTGATTTCTTCATTTACCAAATTTTTTTTTCGCAGTTACCTTCGTTCTATCCATGTTTGTCTATTCTACTTCTGTCACTGCCCTTTTTTGTGATTTATACTCCTCTTCAACTGAACTGCCTACAGTGGAATTCATTGAAACAGTACCAAACCCTCAGAGAACTCCAAATGCACCTCGTCATTCCCCAGTACTTCAGTATCCCACTCATTTTCACATTGGCTCTTGCCGACGATTCTCTTAGACTTCAGTCTACTTTTCACTAAGTTGTCATGTGACTCTATATGTGCTCCTGCGAATGCCCTACAATCCAACATCTGATTTCGGTAACTCTATCTCACCATGATGTAATCCAGCTAGGTTCATCCCGTGTCTCCAGTTCTCCCACGATTCTCGCACGGTTTATTGCCTGATAGTAGCTGAACCTAATTACGGAACCTAATTAGTTTTTCTTCTCTCTCATTCACACTACCAAGCCCATATTCTCCCAGATGGTTTCGTTCTATTGCTTGCCCTACTACCGAGGTCCGAACCCCATTATTACAATTCACTACCTTCCCTTACGAATTGCATTACCCGTTCAGTACCCTCACATTGTTGTTGTGGCCTTCAGTCTAGAGACTGGTGTAATGCAGCTCTCCATGCTACTCTATCCTGTGCAAGGTTCTTCATCTCCCAGTACCTGCTTCAACCTACATCCTTCTGAATCTGTTTAGTTTATTCATCTCTTGGTCTCCCTCCACGATTTTTACCCTCCACGCTGCCCTCCAGTACTAAATTGTTGATCCCTTCATCTGTCAGAATATGCCCAACCAATCTATCCCTTCTTCTAGTCAAGTTGTACCACAGATTTCTCTTCTCTCCAATTCCGTTCAATACCTCCTCGTTAGTTATGTGATCTACCCATCTAATCTTCAGCATTCTTCTGTAGCACCACATTTCGAAAGTTTCTATTCTCTTCTTGTCCTAACTATTTATTATCCACGTCTCACTTCCATACATGGCTACACTCCATACAAATACTTTCAGAAATGGCTTCCTGACACTTATGTCTATACTCGATGTTAACCAATTTCTCTTCTTCAGAAACGCTTACGTTGCCATTGCTAGTCTACATTTCATATCCTCCCTACTTCAACCATCATCAGTTATTTTGCTCCCCAAATAGCTCCCCATTAAGCGTCTCATTTGCTAATTTAATTCCCGCAGCATCGCCCGATTCAATTCGACTACATTCCATTATCCTCGTTTTGCGTTTATTGATGTTGATCTTATATCCTCCTTTCAAGACACTGTCCATTCCATTCAGCTTCTCTTCCACGTCCTTTGGTGTCTCTGACAGAATTACAATGTCATCGGCAAACCTCAAAGTTTTTATTTCTTCTCCATGGATTTTAATACCTACTCCGAATTTTTCTTTTGTTTCCCTTACTGCTTGCTCAATATACAGACTGAATAACATCGGGGATAGGCTACAATCCTGTCTCACTCCCTTCCCAATCACTGCTTTCCTTTCATGCCCCTCGACTCTTATAACTGCCATCTGGTTTCTGTACAAATTGTAAGTAGCCTTTCGCTCCTTGTATTTTACCCCTAACCTTCAGAAATTGAAAGAGAGCATTCCAGTCAACATTGTCAAAAGCTTTCTCTAAGTCTACAAATGCTAGAAACGTAGGTTTGCCTTTCCTTAATCTAGCTTCTAAGATAAGTCGTAGGGTCAGTATTGCTCACGTGTTCCAATATTTTTACGGAATCCAAACTGATCTTCCCCGAGGTTGGCTTCTACTAGTTTTTCCATTCGTCTGTAAAGAATTCGCGTTAGTATTTTGCAGCTGTTACTTATTAAACGGATAGTTCGATAATTTTCACATCTGTCAACACCTGCTTTCTTTGGGATTGGAATTATTATATTCTTCTTCAAGTCTGAGGGTATTTCGCCTGTTTCATACATCTTGCTCACCAGAATGTATAGTTTTGTCAGAACTTGCTCTCCCAAGGCCGTCAGTAGTTCTAATGGAATGTTGTCCACTCCCGGGGCGTTGTTTCGACTCAGGTCTTGCAGTGCTTTGTCAAACTCTTCATGCAGTGTCATATTTCCTATTTCATCTTTGTCTACTTTCTCTTCCATTTCTATAATATTGTCCTCAAGAACATCGCCCTTGTATAGACCCTCTATATACTCGTTCCAACTTACTGCTTTCCCTTTTTTGCTTATTACTGGATTTCCATCTGAGCTCTTGATATTCATGCAAGTCGTTCTCTTTTCTCCAAAGGTCTCTTTAATTTTCCTGTAGGCAGTATCTATGTTAACCCCAGTGATATGCAGCTCCACATCCTTACATTTGTCCTCTAGCCATCCCTGCTTAGCCATTTTGCACTTCCTGTCGATCTCATTTTTGAGACGTTTGTATTCGTTTTTACCTGGTTCCTTTTTCTGCATTTTTATAGTTTCTCCTTTCATCAATTAAATTCAATATTTCTTCTGTTACCCAAGGATTTCTATTAGCCCTCATCTTTTTACCTACTTGATCCTCTGCTGTCTTCACTACTTCATCCCTCAAAGCTACCCACTCTTCTTCTACTGTATTTCTTTCCCCAATTCTAGTCAATCGTTCCTTAATACTCTCCCTGAAGCTATCTACAACCTCTGGTTCCTTTAGTTTATCCAGGTACCATCTCCTCAAATTCCCATCTTTTTGCAGTTTCTTCAGTTTTAATCTACACTTTATAACCAATAGATTGTGGTCAGAGTCCACATCTGTCCCTGGAAATGTCTTACAATTTAAAACTTGGTTCCTGAATCTCTGTCTTGCCATTATATAATCTATCTGAGACCTTCCAGTATCTTTAGGCTTCTTGCATGCATACAACCTTCTCAAATACCATCCCAATTTATTCATCTTCTGATTCTGATGTCAGCGTGTGTTGCTGAACTACTGTTGTAGCCGTTCTTTTGTTGTCCATTCTGATGAGAGCACCTCGATCACTAATCTGTTCACAGTAACTCTTTGACGCTTCTTCTTCTTCCGTATCCGGATGCACCAATTATATCTTCTCTTCCCAGTAATTAGCAACGTAGTTTGCTTTGTCATTGACTTTCAAAATATCACCTTTAGTGCATGTTATAGACATATCTGGGCAAATCAGTAGGTGGTCCAAGTCCTGAATTGCTCCGCATTCACACCTATCGCTATCACTGTAACCCCATTTAAATAGGTTTGATTTGCACCCAGTTACTCCAGTGCGCAGCCGGTTTAAGGACCTCCCAAGTTGTAAAAGGTAGTTGAAATCCTGCAGATCCCTCCTCAAGTACTTCCATAGTGGAGTGTGGCACTATTTCTTCCCAAAGAGATAGGCGCCTTGCTGCGGGCTTGGTGGCGAGCTCTTCAGTAGTTTCAATGAAACTCCTGCGGGATTTCAGCCGGACACGTTGTTTTCGGTGCATATGCATCGGGTGTCGAGGATCATTCTTTTGTTTTGATCTTTCGACATCCGCGGCTACTTGTCTGCGGATAGTGGGTGGTGCTATGCCTATGATGGGATAAATGATGTCTGTGGGAGTTGGTTTGAGGCATCCTGTAGCAATACGCACAGTTTCGTTTACAGCGACGTCAACTTGCGTAGTGTGAGCAGAGTTCCTCCAAACTGGAGCCGCATATACCGCTGCTGAGATACTCAGCACTAGACCCGTGGTGCGCAAAACATGTGGTTGAGCTCCCCACGATGAACCTGTTATCTTCCGCAGTATGTTGTTCCTGGCATAGACCTTTTTTGTTTAGTGTTGTGACAGTGCTGCTTAAAAGTAAGT
The DNA here is from genome assembly GCF_023897955.1 of Schistocerca gregaria. Taxonomy (NCBI): domain Eukaryota; kingdom Metazoa; phylum Arthropoda; class Insecta; order Orthoptera; family Acrididae; genus Schistocerca; species Schistocerca gregaria. Next base: position 624,500,400 of record NC_064922.1, read on the forward strand.
GCTCTGTCCAATGTTACTCCCAGGTATTTTGGGCTGTTTGTATATTTCAGCTCTTCCCCTTGCCACATGACTCGGAGTTTCCGGTTTGCTTGTTTGTTCCTAAGATGGAAGGCGGATACTTGAGATTTACTAGTGTTTGGTTTGACATCATTGCCGTCGTAATAGGTAGCAAGTTCTGTGAGATTCTCATCCACTTGTTCAAAGGTTTTATCCTGTGTGGCCACTGCTGCATCATCAGCATATATGAACATTCGTGTCTGGTGGCTGATGGGAAGATCATTGGTATAGATGTTAAATAATATTGGAGCCAAGACACTACCCTGTGCAAGCCCATTTTTCCGTGTCCTCCATCGGCTGTTTTTAGATTTTAAGGTTACATAGTAGCATGCATTGCACGAACATAGAAAAGGTGTAGTCCTTAGTGACATTATACACTTTCTGGGTAAGCAACTTATGGTTAACTGTGTCATATGCAGCATTGAGATCCAGTAATGCGACCCCAGTTACTTCTCCTCTTTGATAGCCGTCTTCGATGTACTGTTTGAGATTAAGGATTTGGCCACAGCATGATTTTCCTGGTCGAAATACAGCTTGTTCGTTAATGAGGGCTTTGTCCACATAATCAGCTATGCGTCTGAGGATCATTCACTCCAGCACTTTAAATAAATGACAAAGCAGTGAGACAGGCCGGAAATTTTTAGCTTCAGCTCTTGGCTGGTTTTAGTAACGGAATAACCCAAGCTTTCCTCCACAGTTTAGGAATTTGCATTGTTGTAATACAGTTATTCATTAGCTCTAGGATCCATGCTTGTGATCCCGGTCCAAAATGTTTAATTTGCTCAGATCTCAGATCGTCGAGGCTAGCGGCCTTATTGTTTTTCAAATCTTTGATGGCATCTTGTAGCTCCTGAATGAAGAACGGGCGAGCTAGGAAGCTAATCTCCTCGTTCAATTTTCTTTTAATTTTGTCATTACTGATCTTCCATTTAGTTTTTCCGTTCATAAGTAGTTGGTGAGCTATCTGATCAGGTGTAACTTCACTGTAATTTGGTTGTGGTTCTGTTGGATCGTTGTTGAGACTTTTGACCAGTTTCCATGCCTTCCTACTGCTGTGCTTCATGTCCGTCTCTTGTAGGAGGTTACACCACTTTTCCTTTCTCGCTTCGGAGATACCAGACATCAGTACCTCACGTGCTTAGATCGTTTCCTCTGAGAAGGGGTCCTTATTGTACAGTTCTTCACACTTTTCTGAGCTTCCTTGCTGCTACCATTGAGTCCAGCGATGTACTGGGTGCGGCACCCTCTAGGTATGCGCCGTCGAGAGATTTTCTTGACAAGGTCTATAAAAGTTTCATATGATTGTATCTCTGGTTTAATTTCCAAGATCTCCTTATCAAGGTCCTCTGTGAAAAGTTCCCAATGAGTTTTTTTGAAATTAAAGTGTCTCTTGAAGGGCATTACATCTGATTTGATTACTGCAGTGATGCAGCAAGTTATTGCTCTGTGTTGTGATCTTGGAATTGGGTCCTCGATTTGCTTTACAGTTTGCAGGGATACCTTTTCGGAGACAAAGATGTTATCTGGATTATATCCTCGTTTCCATCTTCCGCTGTTAAATGATGCAGGCAACTTTGGGTCATGTATCAGTTTCAGTTTAGCCTGGTCTGCCCAGATCTCCACCTTTTCGGCATCGTCATTTGTCTCTTTATAACCTCATGCGAGACCGTGACAGTTAAAATCTCCTAGTACAACTTTAATGTTTTTTGAATGGAAATTTCCAGGCTCCGTAAATTTGAACCTCGCACTGGGTGGTGTGTACACGGATGTTACAGTACATGAATGTAGCTCAATAGTTAAAATTTCTATATTTTCTTCGCAGGTCAGAGCACAGGAGCCTACGTCTAAGTTCGGTTTCACAAATATAGCACTTCCGTACCTTTCGTGTGGTCTCTCAAGAACTAATTTCATGCCCTGTATTTTTGGTCTATGGCTAGTTGGTGCTCTGTGTGTTTCTTGTAACACTAAAACATCACAGTTGTTTCGTTAGCACGTGTCAGATAATAAAATTTCTTTATTTACCGATAAGCCTTCAATATTGCAGGAAGTTGTCACTATTGATGGTCTTGATAAAGGCCTTTTTTGAGTCTTTTCGGAGAGTTGTTTTGTCATCTTTGGTTTTGGTGCTCTGGTGTTTGCAGGATTGGCCGACTAGGTCGTCTCCAGGGGACGCCCGATTGCTTGTTGTTCGAGTGGAGAACGCAATCTTCGCGGAGGCTCCTGCAGCGCCCCCCTCTTTGACACTGAAACACTAAGAATTATCTGCTTTCCTCCACTCAGCTGTCTTTATGAAGTAGTATTTTGCGGCAACTCTGTACAGTCACTAAGAATGTTCACACTCAAGAAAACGGCGATCAGATTGATTTGCCCTCTCAGCAGGCTCTTCAGGTGCTTCCGAAATCTAACTCTGTCATATCTGTACAAATATTCCATCATGGGATTTGTTGTTGACAATATTTATTCATTCAGCCCTAGCATTCAATTGCAAGTTGAAAGATTTCCTTGTTGTAGATCCCTCTGAAACACGATTTATAAGTAAATAAATAAATACATAGATAAATCTGAAGGGCTCTGCGCGAGTATAGGCCGAATCGAAAGTGCACCCCAGTGTGCACAGAGCCAAGGTTTAAGTCGGCTGGTTATTGTAGGCGCGAATTCCCTGGATTAATTCTCCACAGACGTGGTAATACATCCTACTTTCAAGAGACTCCATGGAACTACTATATGGTAGCTCGTAAAAGCCTTACTAAGATTAAGAAATGCTTTTATCACTTTAATTTTGTGTAATGCACCTGAATATCTCGTGTATCAGTAACATGTTGACGACATACCTTACGTCCAGACTCTTAAACATGACTCTTAGTTAAGAGTCAGTGAATGTGTTGTGTTACTCAATGCTTTCAGGAGAGCCTAATTAAATGAGCAGCGAACCATTAACCACAGTATCGCCACCTGACACTTTTACAGCGCCGCACCAGCGGGAACCAAATGTGCTCTTCCTTCTGAGCAGATAACCTCCAATTTATTTTCTTTCGCCACTTTGCTTCTGGGCTGCTCAATAACAACTCTCCATTAATTGGTGAGTACGAACTATCTGCTTTCCTGTGCCTATATGAAAAAAGTAAGCGCTATTACATATGTTCACCTCCTTCCTTTTATTTGGCAATGTCAGATGTTATAGGTTTCATGTGTATCGGAGGTCACTAACATACATTTCTGGAAGGTCAGCAGCTCAGAAGAAATTTACCACTGAATCACATTTTAACTTCTTCTTTTTACTTGGCAATTCCAGATATTTCAGGCTATGTCTTTAGCCGAGGATACTAACACAAATTTCTCGAAGGAAGACACCAGATAACCGCTAGAAGGTAACAGCATGAAATGCTCCTGCGTTAATGAGAAAGAGGACTGTTTAAAGCTTGGTTGTTTCCAGTTTCAGGTGTTGAAATGAAAGTGCACCATTCAGTCTCTGTGTAATAGATTGTACTCTGGGCCGGATGAAGTTATTCTGTACTCTAGGCTCAGTAACTTTCACAGCGATTAATAGACGTAGAAAGTATTTTATAATTTAGACATGTGGTATAGACCATTTAAAAAGATCCTGAACACTGCCAGATGACATGCTGTCGATACTAAGTGCACAATAATAAAGATTTTAACAGCTATGTATTGGATGTGAACAGAAACATGACCTTTATAAAAGCTGTGTGAACATTGCAGCTAGAGTCGAAGAATATGAAAAGAAATCAGCGTAAAACAGCGCTAAGTGCAGGTTGCTCCGTTTCATCAAAAAAGCAGAAAATAGCTGTCAACACTGCACTATCGCTCCTTAATATCTTAATATTTCGGTGGCTACTGCTTTTCACTACTGATCTGAATGCACAAAGCACTTCTATGACTCTACTTATGTCTGTTCACTTGATAGCCACATACACAAGCAAACCCTTCCTGTTAATGCATTGACTCAAGAATTCCTTTGCCAATACAACCTGCGCACTCATTCTCACAAATCCACACCTAGACCATACAACGAAACGTGAATACAGAATATTGTATCACAATAATGCACTGCGCAAAAGAAGCAAAGGGGTCACTTTTAGAAACGCCGTCATTGTTCCGCATTGTAACGCAGAAATTTCGAATTTTAATCCAAATTCCTACAACCGTCCTCTGCGGTGATGCAAAAGCGTGGCAGCCTGCAGTGTGGTCCTTGGGATCGACATCACTGTGTCGACACTTACAAAAGTTCATGTAGGGTGTTAGGTGGGTTAGTAACATCGCAATCGTGCAAAATTTTACAGCAATTGTGCCCAACTCCACTGTGGACACGCTGCACGACGGAAAGGCCGTCTCACCTCCTCCCCATACCCACATATAGCTCCTTTCTTGACGCCTCTACGATGTAGGTCAACTCCCAGCACTGAAGTAACGCTGTTTTCTTATGGGTGACCAATGAAAATGTTTCAGACACAGCGCCGCTTAGAACTGACACGAAAGCGCTTCAGGAGGTGGTATAAGGAATGTCAACGAAACCTCCTATTCACTCGTGGTGTTCATTTACAAATATTTGCCGGTCGAGTACGACAGTTTACAGTGAGACGCGCAACAGAGCGGCATTTTTGGCCACCTTTGACTCTGTTGACACCCCACAGACAATTCAAGCTATCTCTAAGTATGTCGTGAGGCTATAACACCACTGAACGCAGTCTGGAACCTTTGCAGTGCAGTGCGCCCACAATTTCGCTCTGTCCATACCGAAGTAACCGTGAAATGTGCCTCCGATACTGTATCGGAGGCACATGCAACGGGTAGTACATGCAACGGGTAGTATCAGATACACATGCCCCAGTTACATTTATATGGACGTATGCTTATCCCACAGTATAATCGTTCTATGGGTCTCTCTCAATCCATGATAATCTGATGACGTCCTACAAACGCAAAACGAGTCAATAAAGCAATATTGTTTCCAACCAAGACTCTCTTCTTTATAAACCGTCTGCATACAGTTGCTGTACCAGTTAGCCAGATGGAGCAAGAGACGTTTTATTCTTTTGAATGTCATTCCACTCTTCATCATTACTAAATTATGATCTGAGTCTATATATGATCCTGGGTACGTCTTACGGTCCAGTATCTGATTTCGGTATCTGTAATCCAGCAGTAACCTTCCTGTGTCTCCAGTTGTTTTCCAGGTGTACCTCCTTTTCTTGTGAATCTTGAACAGAGCATACGCTATTGTTGTTGTTGTTGTTGTGGTCTTCAGTCCTGAGACTGGTTTGATGCAGCTCTCCATGCTACTCTATCCTGTGCAAGCTTCTTCATCTCTCAGAACCCACTGCAACCTACATCCTTCTGAATCTGCTTAGTGTAGTCATCTCTTGGTCTCCCTCTACGATTTTTACCCTCTACGCTGCCCTCCAATACTAAATTGGTGATCCCTTGATGCCTTAGAACATGTCCTACCAACCGATCCCTTCTTCTGGACAAGTTGTGCCACAAACTTCTCTTCTCCCCAATCCTATTCAATACCTCCTCATTAGTTATGTGATCTACCCATCTAATCTTCAGCATTCTTCTGTAGCACCACATTTCGAAAGCTTCTATTCTCTTCTTGTCCAAACTATTTATCGTCCATGTTTCACTTCCATACATGGCTACACTCCATACAAATACTTTCAGAAATGACTTCCTGACCCTTAAATCTAGACTCGATGTTAACAAATTTCTCTTCTTCAGAAACGCTTTCCTTGCCATTGCCAGTCTACATTTTATATCCTCTCTACTTCGACCATCATCAGTTATTTTGGCCCCAAATAGCAAAACTCCTTTACTACTTTAAGTGTCTCATTTCCTAATCTAATTCCCTCAGCATCACCCGACTTCATTCGACTACATTCCATTATCCTCGTTTTGCTCTTGTTGATGTTCATCCTATATCCTACTTTCAAGACACTATCCATTCCGTTCAACTGCTCTTCCAAGTCCTTTGCTGTCTCTGACAGAATTACAATGTCATCGGCGAACCTCAAAGTTTTTATTTCTTGTCCATGGATTTTAATACCCACTCCAAACTTTTCTTTTCTTTCCTTTACTGCTTGCTCAATATACAGATTGAATAACATCGGGGAGAGACTACAACCCTGTCTCACTCCCTTCCAAACCACTGCTTCCCTTTCATGTCCCTCGACTCTTATAACTGCCATCTGGTTTCTGTACAAATTGCAAATAGCCTGTCGCTCTCTATATTTTACCCCTGCCACCTTCAGAATTTGAAAGAGAGTATTCCAGTCAACATTGTCAAAAGCTTTCTCTAAGTCTACAAATGCTAGAAACGTAGGTTTGTCCTTCCTTAATCTAGCTTCTAAGATAAGTCGTAGGGTCAGTATTGCCTCACGTGTTCCAACATTTCTACGAAATCCAAACTGATCTTCCCCGAGGTCGGCTTCTACTAGTTTTTCCATTCGTCTGTAAAGAATTCGCGTTAGTATTTTGCAGCTGTGACTTATTAAACTGATAGTTCGGTAATTTTCACATCTGTCAACACCTGCTTTCTTTGGGATTGGAATTACAGGTATTATATTCTTCTTGAAGTCTGAGGGTATTTCGCCTGTCTCATACATCTTGCTCACCAGATGGTAGAGTTTTGTCAGGAATGGCTCTCCCAAGGCCGTCAGTAGTTCCAATGGAATGCTGTCTACTCCGGGGGCCTTGTTTCGACTCAGGTCTTTCAGTGCTCTGTCAAACTCTTCACGTAGTATCATATCTCCCATTTCGTCTTCATCTACGTCCTCTTCCATTTCCATAATATTGTCCTCAAGTACATCGCCCTTGTATAGACCCTCTATATACTCCTTCCACCTTTCTGCCTTCCCTTCTTTGCTTAGAACTGGGTTTCCATCTGAGCTCTTGATGTTCATACAAGTGGTTCTCTTTTCTCCAAAGGTCTCTTTAATTTTCCTGTAGGCAGTATCTATCTTACCCCTAGTGAGATAAGCCTCTACGTCCTTACATTTGTCCTCGAGCCATCCCTGCTTAGCCATATTGCACTTCCTGTCGATATCATTTTTGAGACGTTTGTATTCCTTTTTGCCTGCTTCATTTAATGCATTTTTATATTTTCTTCTTTCATCAATTAAATTCAATATTTCTTCCGTTACCCAAGGATTTCTAGTAGCCCTCGTCTTTTTACCTACTTGATCCTCTGCTGCCTTTACTACTTCATCCCTCAAAGCTACCCATTCTTCTTCTACTGTATTTCTTTTCCCCATTCTTGTCAATTGCTCCCTTGTGCTCTCCCTCAAACTCAGTACAACCTCTGGTTCTTTTAGCTTATCCAGGTCCCATCTCCTTAAATTCCCACCTTTTTGCAGTTTCTTCAGTTTTAATCTACAGGTCCTAACCAACAGATTGTGGTCAGAGTCCACATCTGCCCCTGGAAATGTCTTACAATTTAAAACCTGTTTCCTAAATCTCTGTCTTACCATTGTATAATCTATCTGATACCTTTTAGTATCTCCGGGATTCTTCCATGTATACAACCATACGCTATTACTATCTGAAATTTACTGTGGACCTGAATTAGTCCTTATGCTCACCAGTTACTATTGCGTTGCACATATTCTCCCGTAACATTTCCCTCTATACCGCGTTACAATAACCCAGGGTTATTAGATTATCATTTCCGTTTACATACAGAATTACTCGTTCAATAACCTCATCTACTTTGCCTATCTCCTCATCTTCGGCTTGCGACATCGGCATTGAACTATCATTGTCGGTGTCTGCTGGATGTCGAATCTAATGAGAATAGTCGTATCACTGAACTGCCACAGTAGATCACCCTCTGGGCTGTCTTCCTATCCATAACGATTCAGTCTCTGTTTGTACATTCTCTGCTAATGTTAATATTAGTATGTATTCGTCTGACAAGGAATCCTGCTCTTCTCTCCATTTCATTTCACTGACCCTCACTGCATCTAGACTGAGCCTTCACATTTCCCTTTTCATAATTTCCAGCTTTCCGAGTACGTTCAAACTTGCATTCCATGGTCCGCCTCATAGAATGTTGTCCCATCGTTGGTAGTTCCGTCTTTTTTTCATGGTTACCTGTCTTTTGGCAGGCCGCTCCTGGTGATTCGAATGGGACATTAATAGGAAATCTTTTACGAATGGAAAGATGACCGGGGCACTTTTTAAATTACAGGTCTCATGTCCTGTGGATACACTGTTGTGTGTTTCACATACACTATGTGATCAAAAGTATCCGGACACCTGGCTGAAAATGACTTGCAAGTTCGTGGCAACCTCCATCGGTGATTCTGGAATTCACTATCGTGTTGGCCACCCTTAGACTTGATGACAGCTTCCACTCTCGCAGGCATACTTTCAGTCAGGTGCTGGTAGGTTTCTTGAAGTATGGCAGCCCATTCTTCACGAAGTGCTGCACTGAGGAGAGGTATCGATGTCGGTCGGTGAGCCCTGCCACGAAGTCAGCGTTCCAAAACACCCCGAAGGTGTTCTATAGGATTCAGGCTCGGACTGTGCAGGTCAGTCCATTACAGGGATTTTATTGTTGTGTAACCACCCCGCCATAGGTCGTGCATTATAAACATGTGATCGACTGCCTTGAAAGATGCAGTCGCCATCCCCGAATTGCTCTTCAACAGTGGGAAGCAAGAAGATGCTTAAAACATCAGTGTAGGCCTGTGCTGTAATAATGTAACGCAAAACAACAAGGGTTGCAAGACCCCTCCACTGAAAACACGGCCACACCATAACACCACCGCCTCCGAATTTTACTGTTGGCACTACACACGCTGGCGGATGACGTTCACTTGGAATTCGCCATAGCCACACCCTGCCATCGGATCGTCACACTGTGTACTGTGATTCGTCACTCCACACAACGTTTTTCCACTGCTCATTCGTCCAATGTTTATGCTCCTTATATCAGGAGAGCCATCGTTCGGCATTTACCGGCGTGATGTGTGGCTAATGAGTAGCCGCTCGACTACGAAATCCAAGTTTTCCCACCTCCCTCCTAACTGTCGTAGTACTTGCAGTGGATTCTGACGCAGTTTGGAATTCCTGTGTGATGGTTTGGATAGATGTCTGCCTGTTACACATTACGACCCTCTTCAACTATCGGTTGTTTCTGTCAGTCAACAGGCGAGGTTGCCCTGTACGCTTTTGTGCTGTACGTGTCTCTTCAAGTACCCACTTCACTATCATATCGGGAACAATTGTCCTAGGGATGCTCAGGAGTATGGAAATATCACGTAAAGAGGTATGACACAAGTGACACCCAATCACCTGAGTACGTTTTGAAGTCCGTGAGTTATGCGGAGCTCCCCATTCTGCTCTCTCACGATGTCTAATGAGTACTGAGATCGCTGATATGGAGTACTTGACAGTAGGTGGCAGCACAATGGAACTAATATGAAAAACGTATGTTTTTGGGGTAGTCCAGATACTTTTCGTCACGTAGTGCAGCTGTTTACAGTATCTTGTGCTTCTTCATGCCTTTGATCATTGCTTATTCTTCTGCCTTTTGAGGGAGGTTCCCATCCCAAGGGCAAGAGAGCCCCTGAACCTCGGTCGGCTCCTCCGCCCTCTTTGACAAGACCGTCGGCAGACCGAGGGAGTCTTCGCTCATCACTGCTGGACAGTTATTTGCAGAGTCGTCGAAGATGCTGTAAGTAGTTTCCTTTCTTGGAATTTTATTTGGACCACCAAAATTTGCTTTTTCATTTCGTTTTCAGGCTCTATTAATTGTTGATAAATACAGTATATTGAGCATTATTTCGGTTCACTTGCAGTGTAGGTAATGCAAAACTGAAAACAGAAAAGAAACAAAGATCCTCAGATTACTGTTCTGCTGTTCTGTACTCTTTCCCCTCCGCCACCACTGCGCGTCAAACACGATAAAATAAGTGGTTCATGCCTCTCCCGATCAGGACCAAAAAGACTACATTTTTCTAAACACTTGGCCTTCTGGAGCAGCCAATTCTTCCACATTCATTTCAGGTCAAGTCCTGCACGTACCACACTTATGGATGAAATCTGTGATGAGAACCAGGCACGGTCTCCTTCTAAAACATGTTGAAAGGTTTGCATGACCAGTAAACTAGACAAAGAAGCACGATGTTCCTCAATGATGAACCTGTAACTTTTATCTCAGGACATGGCAGGAAGCATGTAGAATACTTATGGATCAAGTGTAACAGAATAGTTGACCATACAGTCGACAGATGTGTACAGTCGAACTTCCACGTTATATGAAGCATCCGTCTTCTGGGGGCAGAAGAAGCCCACGTAACGTTCAACAAAACTTGAGAATTTATTCTCAGTTCACACAGTTCCAGAACAAATAACTATGTTACTAAAGTTGGCCCTTCTAGCGTTTGTGTGTGAAGTACCACCCAAACAGAACTCCCAACCTTCATACCGGAAACACTATAACAAGTCTTTCTCTTGCGGTCTCAAGGCGGGCGCACCCCACTGATTGAAAAAGAAATTGGAATATTACAACGCTGCCACGATGCAGTTGACTGAAGTCGGTGAATGACAACCACCTGACTGTCTAACAAGAAAACAGTGAGTAAAAGAATAACTGTGTCACAAGCGACACGTCCCCTAACGGTGGCCTGGAATGAGCAGCGTAACGATCTTCCTGTATGGCTGATGGCACATAGCCAGTAAGCTCCCTGTTTGAAAAAGTACTAATTTACTCAGCTCCTAGGCCAGTCCTCTCTCCCCGATGGAACTCTCTCACTGTGGCCTAAATACACTCTGAGCGGCAATATACGGGGTAAACCATTTGAAACACGTGGTATGGTGGAGCGAAATAGTTCTGCTTGGCCCCAACAACCTCTTTGGGCGTCGCTAAGGCCTGGAGCTGGTGCTGCAGCCGCCGTCTGGCGGTAGAAGCGATTTTCCGTAATATTGAGGGGGTTGTGAAAAGTGAAAGTAAAGAACTATGAAACGCAACCGTGCACGAGTCGTACATTATTTGCAGTAGTTACTACTGCACGTCCAGCCTTACTTTTTCAGCCAGCGTAGCAAAGCAGTACGTCGACACCGAGGACGATCAACGAGGAAATAAAGCAGGTGAACGTCACACAGTGTACTAACCAATGTGCCACTTCGCTCGGTTTTGCCATTGGGAGACATGTGCTCTACCAGCTGAATTACCACGGCATGATCACTAACCTGTCGTCACAGCTTTACTTCCGCCAGTACCTCACCTACTACATTCCAAACTTCACACAAGTTCTCTCGCAAAACTTGCAGGACTAGCAGTTCTGGGGGGGGGGGGGGGGGGGGGGGGAGGAATTGCGGAAACAAGGTTTAGCAACAGTTTGGGGATTGTTTCGAGAATGAAGGCTGGAGAGAAGGTACCGGAGGAAGTAAAGCTGTTAAGAGGGGTCGTCAGTCAGTCCTGGGCAGCTCAGTTGATAGATCACTTGACAGTGGAAGGTAAAAGTCTTGTGTTCGAGTCTCGGTCCGGCACACAGTGTCAATCCGGCAGGAAATTTCACATCAGCACACACTGCTCTGCATAGTGAGAGATTCATTCTAGTCACATGATAAATGATCAATGGGAAGTCCTTAAGCTCTCCGCTGCTATATATAGCAGAATAGGCTGGGTCCTTGGGAGACCAGGAGTAAGGCCTAGTTTTCCTACTACCTGGGAAGAGAAGAGAGGTGTTGCGCCTGGTTAAAGACAGTATCCGAATTTACATCGTTCAGTGAGAGTGTGGAAGCAACTTCATTGGTCAGTCCATCTATACCGTGTAAGCCAGCTGTGCAGGCTATCAGCGCGAACCAGTGAAGATCATCACATTGCAACACCTAACGAGAAACAGAATAAGATGTTGATGACACTAAGCTCTTGCCCTCTTCTACACACTGGGATTATGTTGGTAAAGAACCAGCAGAAATTATAATGCGCAAGAATAGCTTCGACCGTGACAACGGCTATAGTCTTAGTGATCGGTGGAAGTTACCTCTTGGCTCAGAAAAAATACAGACATATTCGTTGAAATATTTTACGAGTGTGCTGGCGCCAGCAGCGTAGATAATGGCACTACAGTCAGTTGCTCCTGACGGAGACGATGAATTGATGCAATAGCTCCGTATTTAACAATCATATACAACTGTTCGCTCGACGAAAGATCCGTACCCTAAGACTGGAAAGTTGCAGAGGTCACACCAATATTCATGAAAGGTAGTAGGAGAAATCCACTAAGTTACAGGCCCATATCATTAATGTTGATATGCCGTAGGATTTTGGAACATATATTGTGTTCGAACATTATGAATTACCTCGACGAAAACGGTCTGTTGACACAGAGTTGGCATGGATTTAGAAAACAGAGTTCTTGTGGAACACGACTAGCTCTTTAGTAGCATTAAGTGTGAAGGGATTTCAGATTGATTCCGTATTTCTGGATTTCCGGAAGACTTTTGACACTGTACCACAAAAGCGGCTCGTAGTGAAATTGGGTGCTTATGGAACATCGTCTCAATTATGACACTGGATTCGTTATTTCCTCTCCTCCCCCGTTATTTCCTGTCAGAGAGGTCACAGTTCGCAGTAGCTGACGGAAAGCCGTCGAGTAAAACAGACGTGATTTCTGGCGTTCCACAAGGTATTGTTATAGGCCCCTTGATGTTCCTTATCTATATAAACGATTTGGACAATCTGAGCAGCTGTCTAATGTTGCTTGCAGATGACGCTGTCATTTATCGACTAACAATGTCATCAGAAGATCAAAACAAAATGCAAAACGATTTAGAAAAGATATCTGTATGGTGCGAAAATTGGAAGTTGACCCTAAATAACGAGAAGTGTAAGGTCATCCACATGAGTGCTAAACGGTATCCATTAAATTTCGGTTACACGATAAATCAGTCACATTTAAAAGCCGTAAATTCAACTAAATACCTGGGATTACAATAACGAACAACTTAAATTGGAAGGTATACATAGAAAATGTTGTGGGGAAGGATCACCAAAGACTGAGTTTCATTGACAGGACACTTAGAAAATGTAACAGATCTACTAAGGGGACTGACTACACTATGCTTGTCCGTCCTCTTTTAGAATATTGCTGCTCGGTGTGGGTTTCTTACCAGACAGGATTCACGGTGTACGCCGAAAAAGTTGTAAGAAAGGCGGCACGTTTTGTATTATCGCGACATAGGAGAGAGAGTGTCACTGAAATGATACAAAATTTGGGCTGGACATCATTAAAAAAAAGGTGAAATCTTCTCATGAAATTCCAATCACCAACTTCCTCCTCCGAATGCGAAAACATTTTGTTAACACCGCCCTACATAAGGAGAAACGATCACCACGATAAAATAAGCCGAGCGGTCTAAGGCGATGCAGTCGTGGACAGTGCAGCTGGTTCCCGCGGAGGTTCGAGTCCTCCCTCGGGCATGGGTGTGTGTTTTTCTCCTTAGGATAATTTAGGTTAAGTAGTGTGTAAGCTTAGGGACTGATGACCTTAGCAGTTAAGTCCCACAAGATTTCACACACATTTGAACATTTTTTGATAAAATAAGGGAAATCAGAGCTCATACGGAAAGATATAGGTGCTCGTTCTTTCCGTGCACTACACGAGATTGGAATAATAGAGAATATTGTGAACGTGGTTCGATGAACCCGCTGCCAGGCACTTAAATGTTATTTGCAGAGTATCCATGTTGATGTAGATATAGATGTAGATGTTGATTACCGAAAGCTGGAATTTTGACTGAGATCTGACTCGAGAGATTGACCTAGAACGTTTTCTACATGTCTGTAGCTTTGGCACAATAAGTGAAGCTAAAGCTGTACGTTGATACGACTGGGGACCCATAAACAAAATGTTTCCATCACTGTGTTATAGAGTGAGCTACTCTGTGTTAACAGCGACACAGGAATTGTCACTTCTCGTGGTAAAGTGGAAGAGACCAGGGGAGCTTTGGGGGGCTGTAATGTTCCCTGCGAAACGACGCGTTTATGGCCCGCTTTAAATTCCTGTTGCCTACCTGACCAGTGTAGTCCAGGTGACTGCATAATAATGTTGTCTGGGGGACACCGAGTGGCGCAGCGGGATGGCCGGGTGACGAGGGGGGAGGGAGAGAGGAACGCAGAGAAGGCCTGGGTAAGCACTGGCAATTCGCGCAGCGCCAGCTTTGTGCATCGTACTCAAGTCAGGTCTAAGAGAAGTGAACAGCGACTTGTGCGCATCTTGGAATCTACAATGTTCGTGGCGAATAAATACGCTTCCCTCAATTCAAGTCATTTGTCCGATTTCTAGGTTAGTACGCGCCTGGGCCCAAGAAATCTTTACGGTGTGTATTTATTTGTACGAGTACATGTACGTCCTACAAAAAAATCTCATGTTCCAAATAATGTCATACGTTTATGAAAGGGAGATGGTTTGTCGTACAGTATACATTCATAGGCCGCGTATTATTTATTTTGAACGATTTCTCTAGTCATATGAATTCTCGGATTGTCGTTGCCCTAGTGCAGTAAGTTAATATGTCCGGAAGCTGCTTTAACTAGCAACGTGTTGCCTCCAGGGTAATTAATAACTGAAGATGCTCGCGTTTGTGGAGCGAAACCAGTAAAAACAAAACATATGATACACGACTGATGGCTTGGTTCTGCACAATAACTACGATGGTCGCTGTGTCAATGTGCTGATCATGTCTGCGTTTTTTTTTTTAGCAAATTTCTGCCTAAATTTCTTGAAAACGGTGGGTATTGATACTCATTTTAAACTACTCTGTCCTTAGTATTCCTCTTCTAGTTGAGAGAAAGATTAGGATTCAACATCCAGTCGATGCTCCACACATAAGATAGAAAGCACGAATTGGACAAGATAAGAGCAAGAAATCGGCCGAAGAGCTTTAAACGAAACCATCCATCCCGTCGTTCTCATCGAGAGATTTAAAGAAACAAGACCACAGTATACGTAAATATGGATAACGGGACGGGTATTTGAGCGGTCGCAATTCCGATTTAGGGCCCAGACTGCTTTCTTTTTCGGTTAGTCATTGCATTCATATTTTAGTTCTTGTATTTAGATTCTCTTTGATTGTTTAAGTTATTCATATAGGATTATATTCTACACGGTAAATTCGATATAGTTTGTACTAGACGGTCACATAAATTTCCCTTTTAATTAATCAATTATTTAAGCTCTTACGTTTGTTTTATTTCACATAGTTATACATTTTCCTCGCACTCAACACGATTCTAAGACAGTTCGACCATATTATGACCGAGTCGAAATGTGTCAGTCAGACAAGTGTGGACATTATGGACAGAGAGGCGAGAAAATCTAAACAGACTGAAACATCCTCTTAGAAAAATTAATGAATTACTAGGCTGATAAACCTCTTACGTTATTTGATTTTCAAACAGCTGAGCAGAACTGAACGTACGCAGACATGTCTCTCTTTACTTATTCTGATCAACAGTAAACTGACACACAATATTTTTAGCGTAACGCAATCTGACTTTCAGTAGTTCCTACAAAAGAATAGCCCTGACTAACAATAACCTGTACCTTTCATGAATCACTTACCTCACAAAAATCTTCGTTACTCGAACTACTGCAATACAGCGAGCGCCACTACTGCCAGCTAAATAAATGATTCTAACTACTGAAGGCACTAACTACTGATAGACATAGTCAGCAAATGAAAGATTTTGTTAGAGAACAAACAATGTATTTACCTTAATAATGTTAAAAACTCATAATGTATATATCAGTACGTGATATCCAGTATTAAAAAATTTAGTCTTTCTGGCGGACATATATCCAGATCGTCTGCTCTTAAAATTCTGCGATCTTTCTCCCCACATCCACCACTGCTGGCGGCTCACCTCCAACTGCGCAACGCTATGCGCTGTTCACATCCAACTGCAAAACACTACAATAGCAAATATTCCAACAACGCAAACCAGCCGCAGACTTCACACAGCACAGTCAGTGAATTTCATATAGAGCGCTACGCGGCGCTATTAACATAAAAATCTAAACAGCCTACTTATAAGGTATACTAGTACTTAGTGAAGAGCACCGAACATGTGACATGAAGACGGGAAGTAGTAAGTAGATGGATGAAAGACGACACTACTGACGTATTACCGTACAAATCGAAATGAGGATCAAGAAATAGAGGGAGCTACGAGGGCCTGCTGAAAAATAATGCCTCCGAATTTTTATATGGGAGTTCTTACAACTTTTTTAAACTAAAACAAGCATTATTAACATTATTACTTCTTTATTCTTCAAGTGTACTTATTTGCAGCCATCTGCCACAAAAAGGTGAGTGATTTGCGGGTGTGTAACGAAACTGCGCGAGAAACGGGTGCTGTAATCGAGATTGGAATTCGAATAATTCGTCCACACATGGAGAACCTTCTCCTTCAGCATGACAACGCCGGATTACACACGGGCGCGGTGACATCTGCAACAGTCGGACGCCATGGTTTCATTGTCATCTACCATCCTACGTACAGTCCGACTAGGCACAATCCGACTTTCAGCTGTTCCCGAACAAGTAGAGGTAAGGCTCTGGCTCTCTCAACACACATTCTACGGTGACTGCATTAATAAAATGGAGGGGAGAGAATTGTCAGTCGCCACGGTGACTATGCCGACAAATAAATATATAGACATGAAGGACAAAGCTTTATGATGTAAACAACGTTTGCTTTACTGAAATGCTTTATGATTTTTCTTATTACAAATTCGAAGCCATTACTTCTCAGCACATTCTCGTAACTTTGTGATGTGACTATGTACAGCCACGATCCATTTTAAAGTAATGTGGCATGGTACGTAGCAGTACAAGCAAGGAAATTAATAACGGGGATTGTCTTCGCGGACAGGTGCAACGAATTTTTTTTAACGTTGTGGAGGGGCGGGGTTCGCGGGACTCGTTCTGCGATTTAATTATTGCCCACCCACCCCAGTATAGTGTCCATTCACCACCCGTTGCTCTGCATTCGTAGGTACTATGTAGCTGATGAGAAAAGCAGCGTTGAAGAAAACCACCGTCCATAACTCCAGTAACAAGATAAACCTGTAAATTTCTATTAATAACATACAAAGTGGGTGCTTCCACCCTTCATTGAAAATGTTTGTATGCAGATACTGATGTTTCATTACGGTGCTTTTCATTTATTGCGTCACCAAGACCACATTGTAGTACATATACTACTAGTTCGTGCAGCTTATATCACACGTAAGACAGCCAGAAATGTGCCAAGTCCAACCCGAAATAGTACGAGGTTGATGCTCGCCAAAATGTTCTGTACATGCATACGGAACACGCCACGCAGAATATTTACAAAGGCCAATAGTTTCACACGTGGTTTATTCTGCAACCAAACTTCCAAAACCTCTCAAAACTTCACCGAAAAGTCGGTAATTGCATATGCTAGCTCGGCGATATAAACCGAGCGCGATTTAACCGCCATTTCTTCATCTTACAGATAATTTTTGCGGGCACATTTAACATGACGTCGTCCGACAGCGAGTCCACGACTGCCTGAATGCCGTCGCTCACAGGCCGTATAACTCATTCAATTACGCGGGAAAGACTTTTCCCTCATTGGTTGATCAAAATGATCATCCAATCAGATTAATCTTTCAAGATCAATTTCGCGCGCAAAACCGCTTTACCTCAATCAGCATTCGGAGATGCATCTACGACATTTCATATTGCAAAATTTCACAAAATGTTCCACAAAACCAAACGAAACGAAAATCAAAAGAAAGCTATGCTTGAAATATACTTCAGAACTAAGTATCATCTTACTGTCGTTCTGGCTGCCTTATTACAATAGCAAACGCTCTTAGACATACGTCATCCACTAGTTACGGGGATTCACCGTTTTCAGAGGTGGTAGTATGGACCAAAACAAGTATCTAGTAAACATGGGTTTTAAAATGCATACCTGAAGAGCTATGACCATTCGTTCATAATATGGAATACATTTCCTCTGTTGAACAAGTGCTTATAGCTTTAAAGGTATGCATTTTAGAGCCCATTTCTTCCAGATATATTTAATTCTTTTGGTCCTTACTACCACCGCTTGCCTACCCTGCATTCTTAGCAACACAGTAGCAGGACATGTATTCAACTTCAGAGGAATCAGAACGGTTTCCGCTTATAACCTTCGACTCGTTCGTTTCTCGTACAAGTATCCTTACCTCAAATTGATACCTTTATCCTTCTCCATGATGGAAAGTCTGTAGCGTCATCGCGGAATTAACCGTATATACATACATTTAGTGCCGCTTGCACTTATAATTTTGACACATTGATGTGTCGTTTGATGAAATTTCCGGACGGGGGTTCCTAAGTCCCCTCTACAACGTCTAGAGGTGTTTAACATGAATTTTAAAACATCCTTTATACATATATCATCAGCACGGAAACAGATCGTCATTCTCACCGTCTCCTACACGGTCGTTCCTAGGTGCCGGGCCACAGCAATCTACCCTTTCTAAGGGTCACCTACGGCAGTGGATTTTCCTCATTTACGAGATATTCGAAAACTGGATATTTCTTCACCTAGACTTTTTTCCTATTATGGATTGGTGTATAGTATTTTGAGACATGTCTGCCCATTGATAATCACCATTCTTAGTACAGAAAAGAGCGGTTTGTACAATCGGTGACTTCAGTTTATGGACATCGTGCGAGATGTTGTTCAAAGGTTGTACAGTTTTTTTCTACCTTCGTTTAAGGACGGTAGGAGCAATCACCAGACAGTCACCGCTTGATAATTGCTAGGAGAACGAGGCCGAAAGCTCGAGGATTTTAATCCACTGGACGCCGCTGGAAGCCTGACAAAATTTTACCACTACCTTTTTTAACAAAGCGCGGCCATGACACGGTAACCAGTAATCAGCAGCTATTACAGTATGGCGAAGCACACATTTTACGCCCTCCATTCTTTAATGCGGACACTTCTTAGATTGAGTGACTTTATTCCTGTTCATAACTCACCTCATGACGTGATTTCGTTTTACTTTTCGGGCTGTCACCCGTATCTGTGTTGAGAAGCATTTCTCTATCTCCACAGTAGGTCTCTCCTACTGTGAAAACAAGTAGTCGTCTGTCGTGGAGACAGGAATTCATACTGTGGGATACTGTAGTCCTCTAAAGAAAGGCTAGGCCTGGTTTCAAACACAGCCTTGACCATTGGTGATTTCGCTGTCACACTAACCTCCCGTGTTGCTTTGTCCGGTTGAAGTAACCTCCTCTAGGAAGCTTTTTCTATCGATCATAATCAACATGAGGCAGTACAAGAGAAGGGTCGGATATCTGTAGCTCCTCTCTCTTATCAAGCATTAACAGCGGAAAGCGCTTTTGCTGTACGTCAAAATGTGATTTTTTGTAGCTGGGAACATTTATGTAGAGCTCGTGACTGATCCGGAAGTGTCACTGCTGTGATCGTAAGACGACGTATTCTAAACGCTAGTTGCAAGAAAACTGGAAAACGAACCTATTCAGACACGGAGAAGAATGAAGCAGAGTAAAAGAAAAAGTGTTCTGATACCATGGAGCTCAGTATTAGCGTCTGAATAAACCTGAACTGCTCAGTGCTCCGTCTCTGGGACATTTCTTCTGGTTGTTGGGAATTTGTAACGCTCGTGATGCTGCAGTAGAACCGACGGATAGAAGAGGATCGCATGCAGAGGCAGGAAAAGAAAGAGCATAGCGTTAGCACATGTTGCTTATACACGGTCATTTGTTGATATCGGAACAGCTTCGTACCATACAAGCACTTGGTGTAAACTAATAACTGCAACTCTAAAAAAAAAAAAGGTAAAATGCATTGCCCCAAACATTTTCATTACGTTTACCGGTAATACGGGGCATGTATTTTTTTTTAAGTAAGTACCGTTTTGAAATTTAAAAAAAGATATGTTAAGATATCTCAATAATTTTATTTTTACATGAAAGTCTGTACCTTAATCTACTATTCTACATAATTTCCGTCAATATTGAATCACTTGTTTTACCAATTTTGAATACTCTTCTCATAGAACTCTGCCGTCTGACTTGTTAACCACTGCATCACCACTGTTCTCACTTCGTCATCGTCTTGAAGGCGCTGACCGCCCAGGTGTTTCTTCAGGTGCAGGAACTGATGGTAGTCACTGGGCGCAAGATCGGGGCTGTACGGAGGATGATGTAGAGTTTCCCTTCGAAAAGATGTGATGAGATCTTTGGTCTGATTCGCCACGTGCCGACGGGTATTGTCTTGCAGCAAACAGATGCCCTTGCTCAAATTCCATGCACTATTGCTTTGATTCTGGTGTGACGTAGGCCACCCATGTTTCATCGTCCGTAATAATTTCACCGTCGTTGTGGTACCGCTCAAGGAAAGTTACTGGACTGTCTAAACGTTTGGTTTTGTGCACATTCGTGAACATTTTCGGTACCCAACGTGCCCACAATTTTCGGTAATTCATGTGCTCGGTCACAATGCCATACAAAACACTACGAGAAGCATTAGGAAAGTCGTCCCGCAAGGAGGAAATCGTAAAGCGTCTGTTTCCTCTCACCTTATTGTCCACTTCCTGCACCAAACTTTCATTAACGACCGAAGGACGCCCACTCCTTTGTTCATCGTGCACATTTGTGCGGCCATCTTTAAATGCTCTCACCCACTTTCTTACCATTCCATCACTCATAATGTTTTCTCCATATACTGCTCAGATCTAACGATAAATATCGATCTATTTTAGGCCATTAGCACTAAGAAATCTTACAACAGCCCGTACTTCACAGTCGGCAGAACTCACGATTATCGGAGGCATCTTAAACAATCATTACACAACGTCAACAAGGAAGAATCAGACTGTAATGGTGTCAATGCGTAGATTAAGGTACAGGCTTTCATGTAAAAATAAAATTATTGAGATATCTTAGCACGTCTTTTTTAATTTCAAAACGGCACTTACTTAAAGAAACACGCCTCGTATACAGTGTCTGCTTTACATGTGAAAGAGTTTAGAAACCCGCTGAGATTTTTTCAGGAAAGTCCATCTTTTCTACAGACTAACTTTCTATAGAACTTATAGTGCGTGTATTAATGAATCAGGCGAAAGAGTATCTCGACGTCTAAAAACTGAGATACCATCAAAATTATTGAGATCCTTGGAAATGGTAGCCATGACGAAACAGTTGCACCTGGTGAGCTAAGTATATAGGACAGCGGAATACCATCACACTTCAGAACGAAAAGTAGTTGCCTGAAAGTGGTGTTACAGCCGGCGCATGCGGATGGGACACATCATTTCAGAGGTAGAGATGAAGTGGGGATTTTGGTGTACGACCATTTTACAAGTGTACTGTGAATATCAGGAATCCGGTAAAACACCAAATCTCCGATATCTCGGCAGCCGGAAATATATCCTGCCACAGTGGGGCTAACGACGACTGAAGAGAATCGTTCAGTGTGACAGACGTGCAATCATTCCGCAAACTGCTGCAGATTTCAGCGTTGGGCAATCAACAAATGTTCGCGTGCGTACCATTCAACGAAACATCATCGATATGGGCTTATGGAAACGAAGGTCCGCTTGTATACCCTTGAAGGGTGCACAACACAAAACTTTACGCCTCGTCTATGCCCATCAATACTAACAATGGACTATTGATGACTGGAAACATGATACCTGGTCGGACGAGTCTCATTTCAAATTGAGATGCATCTACGACATTTCATATTGCAAAATTTCACAAAATGTTCCACAAAACCAAACGAAACGAAAATCAAAAGAAAGCTATGCTTGAAATATACTTCAGAACTAAGTATCATCTTACTGTCGTTCTGGCTGCCTTATTACAATAGCAAACGCTCTTAGACATACGTCATCCACTAGTTACGGGGATTCACCGTTTTCAGAGGTGGTAGTATGGACCAAAACAAGTATCTAGTAAACATGGGTTTTAAAATGCATACCTGAAGAGCTATGACCATTCGTTCATAATATGGAATACATTTCCTCTGTTGAACAAGTGCTTATAGCTTTAAAGGTATGCATTTTAGAGCCCATTTCTTCCAGATATATTTAATTCTTTTGGTCCTTACTACCACCGCTTGCCTACCCTGCATTCTTAGCAACACAGTAGCAGGACATGTATTCAACTTCAGAGGAATCAGAACGGTTTCCGCTTATAACCTTCGACTCGTTCGTTTCTCGTACAAGTATCCTTACCTCAAATTGATACCTTTATCCTTCTCCATGATGGAAAGTCTGTAGCGTCATCGCGGAATTAACCGTATATACATACATTTAGTGCCGCTTGCACTTATAATTTTGACACATTGATGTGTCGTTTGATGAAATTTCCGGACGGGGGTTCCTAAGTCCCCTCTACAACGTCTAGAGGTGTTTAACATGAATTTTAAAACATCCTTTATACATATATCATCAGCACGGAAACAGATCGTCATTCTCACCGTCTCCTACACGGTCGTTCCTAGGTGCCGGGCCACAGCAATCTACCCTTTCTAAGGGTCACCTACGGCAGTGGATTTTCCTCATTTACGAGATATTCGAAAACTGGATATTTCTTCACCTAGACTTTTTTCCTATTATGGATTGGTGTATAGTATTTTGAGACATGTCTGCCCATTGATAATCACCATTCTTAGTACAGAAAAGAGCGGTTTGTACAATCGGTGACTTCAGTTTATGGACATCGTGCGAGATGTTGTTCAAAGGTTGTACAGTTTTTTTCTACCTTCGTTTAAGGACGGTAGGAGCAATCACCAGACAGTCACCGCTTGATAATTGCTAGGAGAACGAGGCCGAAAGCTCGAGGATTTTAATCCACTGGACGCCGCTGGAAGCCTGACAAAATTTTACCACTACCTTTTTTAACAAAGCGCGGCCATGACACGGTAACCAGTAATCAGCAGCTATTACAGTATGGCGAAGCACACATTTTACGCCCTCCATTCTTTAATGCGGACACTTCTTAGATTGAGTGACTTTAATCCTGTTCATAACTCACCTCATGACGTGATTTCGTTTTACTTTTCGGACTGTCACCCGTATCTGTGTTGAGAAGCATTTCTCTATCTCCACAGTAGGTCTCTCCTACTGTGAAAACAAGTAGTCGTCTGTCGTGGAGACAGGAATTCATACTGTGGGATACTGTAGTCCTCTAAAGAAAGGCTAGGCCTGGTTTCAAACACAGCCTTGACCATTGGTGATTTCGCTGTCACTCTAACCTCCCGTGTTGCTTTGACCGGTTGAAGTAACCTTCTCTAGGAAGCTTTTTCTATCGATCATAATCAACATGAGGCAGTACAAGACAAGGGTCGGATATCTGTAGCTCCTCTCTCTTATCAAGCATTAACAGCGGAAAGCGCTTTTGCTGTACGTCAAAATGTGATTTTTTGTAGCTGGGAACATTTATTTAGAGCTCGTGACTGATCCGGAAGTGTCACTGCTGTGATCGTAAGACGACGTATTCTAAACGCTAGTTGCAAGAAAACTGGAAAACGAACCTATTCAGACACGGAGAAGAATGAAGCAGAGTAAAAGAAAAAGTGTTCTGATACCATGGAGCTCAGTATTAGCGTCTGAATAAACCTGAACTGCTCAGTGCTCTGTCTCTGGGACATTTCTTCTGGTTGTTGGGAATTTGTAACGCTCGTGATGCTGCAGTAGAACCGACGGATAGAAGAGGATCGCATGCAGAGGCAGGAAAAGAAAGAGCATAGCGTTAGCACATGTTGCTTATACACAGTCATTTGTTGATATCGGAACAGCTTCGTACCATACAAGCACTTGGTGTAAACTAATAACTGCAACTCTAAAAAAAAAAGGTAAAATGCATTGCCCCAAACATTTTCATTACGTTTACCGGTAATACGGGGCATGTATTTTTTTTTTAAGTAAGTACCGTTTTGAAATTTAAAAAAAGATATGTTAACATATCTCAATAATTTTATTTTTACATGAAAGTCTGTACCTTAATCTACTATTCTACATAATTTCCGTCAATATTGAAGCACTTGTCATAACGTTTTACCAATTTTGAATACTCTTCTCATAGAACTCTGCCGCCTGACTTGTTAACCACTGCATCACCACTGTTCTCACTTCGTCATCGTCTTGAAGGCGCTGACCGCCCAGGTGTTTCTTCAGGTGCAGGAACTGATGGTAGTCACTGGGCGCAAGATCGGGGCTGTACGGAGGATGATGTAGAGTTTCCCTTCGAAAAGATGTGATGAGATCTTTGGTCTGATTCGCCACGTGCCGACGGGTATTGTCTTGCAGCAAACAGATGCCCTTGCTCAAATTCCATGCACTATTGCTTTGATTCTGGTGTGACGTAGGCCACCCATGTTTCATCGTCCGTAATAATTTCGCCTAAGGAATCATCACCGTCGTTGTGGTACCGCTCAAGGAAAGTTACTGGACTGTCTAAACGTTTGGTTTTGTGCACATTCGTGAACATTTTCGGTACCCAACGTGCCCACAATTTTCGGTAATTCATGTGCTCGGTCACAATGCCATACAAAACACTACGAGAAGCATTAGGAAAGTCGTCCCGCAAGGAGGAAATCGTAAAGCGTCTGTTTTCTCTCACCTTATTGTCCACTTCCTGCACCAAACTTTCATTAACGACCGAAGGACGCCCACTCCTTTGTTCATCGTGCACATTTGTGCGGCCATCTTTAAATGCTCTCACCCACTTTCTTACCATTCCATCACTCATAATGTTTTCTCCATATACTGCTCAGATCTAACGATAAATATCGATCGATTTTAGGCCATTAGCACTAAGAAATCTTATAACAGCCCGTACTTCACAGTCGGCAGAACTCACGATTATCGGAGGCATCTTAAACAATCAGTACACAACGTCAACAAGGAAGAATCAGACTGTAATGGTGTCAATGCGTAGATTAAGGTACAGGATTTCATGTACAAATAAAATTATTGTGATATCTTAGCACGTCTTTTTTAATTTCAAAACGGCACTTACTTAAAGAAACACGCCTCGTATATAGTGCCTGCTTTACACGTGAAAGAGTTTAGAAACACGCTGAGATTTTTTCAGGAAAGTCCATCTTTTCTATAGACTAACTTTCTACAGAACTTATAGTGCGTGTATTAATGAATCCACCCCCCATGAACCATGGACCTTGCCGTTGGTGGGGAGGCTTGCGTGCCTCAGCGATACAGATGGCCGTACAGTTGGTGCAACCACAACGGAGGGGTATCTGTTGAGAGGCCAGACAAACGTGTGGTTCCTGAAGAGGGGCAGCAGCCTTTTCAGTAGTTGCAGGGGCAACAGTCTGGATGATTGACTGATCTGGCCTTGCAACATTAACCAAAACGGCCTTGCTGTGCTGGTACTGCGAACGGCTGAAAGCAAGGGGAAACTACAGCCGTAATTTTTCCCGAGGACATGCAGCTTTACTGTATGATTAAATGATGATGGCATCCTCTTGGGTAAAATATTCCGGAGGTAAAATAGTCCCCCATTCGGATCTCCGGGCGGGGACTACTCAGGAGGATGTCGTTATCAGGAGAAAGAAAACTGGCATTCTACGGATCGGAGCGTGGAATGTCAGATCCCTTAATCGGGCAGGTAGGTTAGAAAATTTAAAAAGGGAAATGGATAGGTTAAAGTTAGATATAGTGGGAATTAGTGAGGTTCGGTGGCAGGAGGAACAAGACTTCTGGTCAGGTGACTACAGGGTCATAAACGCAAAATCAAATAGGGGTAATGAAGGAGTAGGTTTAATAATGAATAGGAAAATAGGAATGCGGGTAAGCTACTACAAACAGCATAGTGAACGCATTATTGTGGCCAAGATAGATACGAAGCCCACACCTACTACAGTAGTACAAGTTTATATGCCAACTAGCTCTGCAGATGATGAAGAAATTGAAGAAATGTGCGATGAAATAAAAGAAATTATTCAGATAGTGAAGGGAGACGAAAATTTAATAGTAATGGGTGACTGGAATTCGAGTGTAGGAAAAGGGAGAGAAGGAAACATAGTAGGTGAATATGGATTGGGGCTAAGAAATGAAAGAGGAAGCCGCCTAGTAGAATTTTGCACAGAGCACAACTTAATCATAGCTAACACTTGGTTTAAGAATCATGAAAGAAGGTTGTATACGTGGAAGAACCCTGGAGATACTAAAAGGTATCAGATAGATTATATAATGGTAAGACAGAGATTTAGGAACCAGGTTTTAAGTTGTAAGACATTTCCAGGGGCAGATGTGGACTCTGACCACAATCTATTGGTTATGACCTGTAGATTAAAACTGAAGAAACTGCAAAAATGTGAGAAATTAAGGAGATGGGACCTGGATAAACTGAAAGAACCAGAGGTTGTACAGAGTTTCAGAGACAGCATAAGGAAACAATTAACAGGAATAGGGGAAAGAAATACAGTAGAAGAAGAATAGGTAGCTCTGAGGGATGTAGTAGTGAAGGCAACAGAGGATAAAGTAGGTACAAAGACGAGGGCTGCTAGAAATCCTTGGGTAACAGAATAAATATTGAATTTAATTGATGAAAGGAGAAAATATAAAAATGCAGTAAATGAAGCAGGCAAAAAGGAATACAAACGTCTCAAAAATGAGATCGACAGGAAGTGCAAAATGGCTAAACAGGGATGGCTAGAGGACAAATGTAAGGATGTAGAAGCTTATCTCACTAGGGGTAAGATAGATACAGCCTACAGGAAAATTAAAGAGACCTTTGGAGAGAAGAGAACCACGTGTATGAATATCAAGAGCTCAGATGGCAGCCCAGTTCTAAGCAAAGAAGGGAAGGCAGAAAGGTGGAAGGAGTATATAGAAGGCTTATACAAGGGCGATGTACTTGAGGACAATATTATGGAAATAGAAGAGGATGTAGATGAAGACGAAATGGGAGATACGATACTGCGTGAAGAGTTTTACAGAGCACTGAAAGACCTGAGTCGAAACAAGGCCCCCGGAGTAGACAACATTCCGTTAGAACTACTGACGGCCTTGGGAGAGCCAGTCATGACAAAACTCTACCAGCTGGTGAGCAAGATGTATGAGACAGGCGAAATACCCTCAGACTTCAAGAAGAATATAATAATTCCAATCCCAAAGAAAGCAGGTGCTGACAGATGTGAAAATTACCGAACTATCAGTTTAATAAGCCACGGCTGCAAAATACTAACGCGAATTCTTTACAGACGAATGGAAAAACTGGTAGATGCAGACCTCGGGGAGGATCAGTTTGGATTCCGTCGAAATGTTGGAACACGTGAGGCAATACTGACCTTACGACTTATCTTAGAAGAAAGATTAAGAAAAGGCAAACCTACGTTTCTAGCATTTGTAGACTTAGAGAAAGCTTTTGACAATGTTGACTGGAATACTCTTTCTCAAATTCTAAAGGTGGCAGGGGTAAAATACAGGGAGCGAAAGGCTATTTATAATTTGTACAGAAACCAGATGGCAGTCATAAGAGTCGAGGGGCATGAAAGGGAAGCAGTGGTTGGGAAAGGAGTGAGACAGGGTTGTAGCCTCTCCCCGATGTTATTCAATCTGTATATTGAGCAAGCAGTAAAGGAAACAAAAGAAAAATTTGGAGTAGGTATTAAAATTCTTGGAGACGAAGTAAAAACTTTGAGGTTCGCCGATGACATTGTAATTCTGTCAGAGACGGCAAAGGACTTGGAAGAGCAGTTGAACGGAATGGACAGTGTCTTGAAAGGAGGATATAAGATGAACATTAACAAAAGCAAAACGAGGATAATGGAATGTAGTCAAATTAAATCGGGTGATGCTGAGGGAATTAGATTAGGAAATGAGACACTTAAAGTAGTAAAGGAGTTTTGCTATTTAGGAAGTAAAATAACTGATGGTGGTCGAAGTAGAGAGGATATAAAATGTAGACTGGCAATGGCAAGGAAAGCGTTTCTGAAGAAGAGAAATTTGTTAACATCGAATATAGATTTATGTATCAGGAAGTCGTTTCTGAAAGTATTTGTTTGGAGTGTAGCCATGTATGGAAGTGAAATGTTGGACGATAACTAGTTTGGACAAGAAGAGAATAGAAGCTTTCGAAATGTGGTGCTACAGAAGAATACTGAAGATAAGGTGGATAGATCACGTAACTAATGAGGAGGTATTGAATAGGATTGGGGAGAAGAGAAGTTTGTGGCACAACTTGACTAGAAGAAGGGATCGGTTGGTAGGACATGTTTTGAGGCATCAAGGGATCACAAATTTAGCATTGGAGGGCAGCGTGGAGGGTAAAAATCGTAGAGGGAGACCGAGAGATGAGTACACTAAGCAGATTCAGAAGGATGTAGGTTGCAGTAGGTACTGGGAGATGAAGCAGCTTGCACAGGATAGAGTAGCATGGAGAGCTGCATCAAACCAGTCTCAGGACTGAAGACAACAACAACAACATTAATGAATCAGGCGAAAGAGTAGCTCGACGTCTAAAAACTGAGATACCATAAAAATTATTGAGATTCTTGGAAATGGTAGCCATGACGAAACAGTTGCACCTGGTGAGCTAAGTATATAGGACAGCGGAATACCATCACACTTCAGAACGTAAAGTAGTTGACTGAAAGTGGTGTTACAGCCGGCGCATGCGGATGGGACACATCATTTCAGAGGTAGAGATGAAGTGGGGATTTTGGTGTACGACCATTTTACAAATGTACTGTGAATATCAGGAATCCGGTAAAACACCAAATCTCCGATATCTCGGCAGCCGGAAATATATCCTGCCACAGTGGGGCTAACGACGACTGAAGAGAATCGTTCAGTGTGACAGACGTGCAATCATTCCGCAAACTGCTGCAGATTTCAGCGTTGGGCAATCAACAAATGTTCGCGTGTGAACCATTCAACGAAACGTCATCGATATGGGCTTTTGGAAACGAAGGTCCGCTTGTATACCCTTGAAGGGTGCACGACACAAAACTTTACGCCTCGTCTAGGCCCATCAATACCAACACTGGACTATTGATGACTGGAAACATGATGCCTGGTCAGACGAGTCTCATTTCAAATTGTACCGAGTAGATGGTCATGTACCGATATGGGGACAAACTCATGAATCCATGGACACTGCATGTCAGCAGGGTACTGTTCAAGGTGATGGAGACTATGTAGTGTGTGGGGCGTGTGCCGCTGGATTGATATGTGATCCCTGGAACGTCTATATACGACTCTGACAGGTGACATGTACGTCTGATTATCCACATCCGTTCATATCCATTGTGCTTTCCGACGGAATTGGGCAATTTCAGAAGGACAATGCGACCCCACGCACGTCCAGAATTGCTACAGACTTCAGACCCGGCGGAGGTTCGAGTCCTCCCTCGGGCATGGGTGTGTGTGTTCGTCCTTAGGATAATGTAGGTTAAGAAGTGTGTAAGCTTAGGGACTGAGGACCTCAGTAGTCAAGTCCCATAGGATTTCACACACATTTGAACGGCTGCCCCTGTCGGAGGTTCGAGTCCTCCCTCGGTCATGGGTGTATGTGTTTGTCCTTAGGATAATGTAGGTTAAGAAGTGTGTAAGCTTAGGGACTGATGACCTCAGCAGTCAAGTCCCATAGGATTTCACACACATTTGAACATTTTTGAACTCTTCTGAGTTTAAACACTTCCGCTGGCCACCAAACTCTCCAGACATGAACATTATTGTGCATATCTGAGATGCCTTGCAATGTGCTCTTCAGAAGAGATCTCCACCCCCAATTACGGATTTATGGACAGCCCTGCAGGATTCGTAGTGTCAATTCCCTCCAGCATTACTTCAGACCTGAGACCACGCCACGTCCCGTTGCGGCACTTCTGCTTGCTCGTGGGGACCCTACACCATATTAGGCAGGTGCACCAGTTTCTTTGGCTCTTCTGTGTAACGGAAATGTATGGTTGATCCATTGATATATAATGTTTCACCCCTTGAAGATGACTGTAGCAATAGAAATCGGAATAAGATGAAAATAAAATTGTATAGTTAATGTCACAAATATCCTTTCTCCAAAACAAATTTAAATGTTAGGAAATTTTCTCTGAAGGTGTCTAGAATGTGCCAGATATGGAAGTGAAACGTGGACGATAAGCAATTCAGACAATAAAAGACTACAGTACTGGATGTTAGATGGGTAGATAGGGTATGTAATAAGGAAGTACTGAAGCGAACTGAGCAAAAAAGAAATTAATGGTACAACTTGAATAAAAGAATGGATCCTTTGATAGGAGACATTCCAACGCATCAAGGAATTTACGTCTGGTATCGGAGGGAGATGTTTTCGGTAAGAAATTGTAGAAGGAGACCATAGGATGAATACAGTAAGCAGGTTCAAAAGGGTGTAGATTGCTGTAGTTATTTGGAAATAAAAACGCTTGTGCGAGAAAGATTAGCCTCGAGAGCTGCATAAAACCTGTTTTTGGACTCATGACAGCAACACCATATAAATTATCACATATTTAGTTCCGTTATTAAGCTAGGAAAATTACACTAGTGTATATGTTCATCCGGAAATAGAAGTAAGAAGTAACATCAGCCCGGACACTGGGCTGAACATTGCAGTGCTATACTACGTACGCCCTTCATATGCCACGATATGATCTTATCGTCGCTCCTCTTTTTCTTCCTACCTTCTTGCATCCATAAATAAAAATAATTTATCTTAAGTAGCCTGTAAATTTATCCTTTCCACATCATTTTATTACGCCCTGAAAATTATATATGGAACTTGGAACTAACTAAGTAATGGCGTGACGCTGTAATTGCTACACATATTACCTGGTTGATACGAGATAATAACCCGCACTTCACCTTCTGCCAGTAGTGTGTAAATATGTCCCCCATTTAAATCAAACCGTTGCACTGGTTTTTGTACGGAGGTAGGTTGTCAGACCTGTTCTGCCGGCTTGCTTTGATCTGTCTGGCTACAGTGGATTTCTATGTTTTTTTTGGTGAACCATAAAAATATCTTACAGGGACAACACTCCTACGGGCTTAAAATCTTTCATTATCCCTGTTTTTAGTGTTTCACCTTGACGTTATGATTTCTGCGAGTGTATTGAATCGTCTGATTCACTAACGCCTTTTTTTTAATTGTTTTGTCGAGGACGATAAAACAACACAATCGTTCATCAGGGTGTGATACTTAGTTCAACAAACAACGAAACAGGATAGTTCTGTTTTAAAGAAGCACTTCAGTTTTCACCAATAGTCCATATTTCTATCAGCGGGATGAAATAATCGTGAAATTCCCATTTCCATGCCTCCGCGGCAGATATTTCACTATTACGTTCTCTTCGAATTGGCAATTACGTTTGGTTTTTACTATCCACTCTACATTCCGACTAAGTTCGCCACTCTCTTCCATTCTCAATTCAACAAAACGTAGCCCATTCATCGACTTCCACAACACGCTCTGGCGAGATGTAGGGAGCCTTGCTTCGAGCTCTGACAGTTAAGATTTTTGAACATTTCTGTTAAGCCATTCACACAATCTTTTGAGCATACTGATCGCTTGTCTCCTGTGCGAAGGTCAGACAAGACTCACTCAATGTTACACATACATATTTATCAAATAGTTTTAATCTTGGAAAGTGAGTGCTCAGCTTTTGCAAAAGTTGGTTTTGTTGAATATAGTGTGCACTGACATTTATGTGACTGGGCAATGTAGTAAGATCTACATCTACATATATACTCTGAAAACCTCTGTGATGAGCGTGGCAGAGAGTACTTCCCATTGTAGCAGTTATTATGGTTTCTTCTCGTTCCATTCACGTATGGAGCGCGGGGAGAACGATTGTTTGAATGCCTTTGTGTTTACAGTGATGTGGGCTGATTCTGTGTTGGCAGCGCTGTGTAGCACTTTGCATTGGATCCCTGACTGCACTTTCTTTGTAAGAGTCTCTGTGGCTGGCTGGACTCGTTGTTGGAAGTTAATCGCCAGTAGTGTTAGGCTGTTGGAAGCTAGTCGCCAGCAGTGGTGGAAGTACTGCTGGGGGTGAACAGCCAGCAGTGATGGATGTTAGATGTGAGATGTTAGCATTAATGGAGGGTAGAGGTCTGAAGTGTTAGCGTAGGCTATCGATCTGTACGTGTTTGACTTGGAGATTGAATATTGCTCATGATTATATACCTTTGCACTTGATGTCAATGACGATTTATATTCGTGTCTGAAGTGGATATCACATTATTAAGGTAAATAACCACATTATTTGGTTTACATCAAAATCATTTCTTTGCTAACCACTAGGCTATTAGTATTTAGTGGCTTTCGTAGTTAGAATAATTTTTTGCTGGCAGTATTGACTCTCGCTGTGTTGCAGCAGTTCGCGTAATGAAGATTTTTGTGAGGTAAGTGCTTAATAAAATGTATAGGTTATTGTTAAGATTTCTTTTTTGTCTGGGCCACTCTTTTGAGTTAATTTGGTAGCAGTCAGATCGCGTTACCGTAGTATGTTTACAGTAATTAATGAATACGAAAAGATTGAGTTATGTCAGCCTGGGCAAACTCAGTAAGTCAGTGTTGTAATGATAAAGACTAGCAAAGTAACGCTTCCATTCAATTTCACATAGCACTTTAAGCAAATATTAAATAAAAAAGTTTCATCTGTCGACCCTTAGCCGAGGATACCTCACTCGAATCTTCTGATTTTTCTAGTAGTTTGAAAAAGTAGTACATTATTAGAAATTACTGTTACTGCTAGCGCGTAATTATACACTCCTGGAAATTGAAATAAGAACACCGTGAATTCATTGTCCCAGGAAGGGGAAACTTAATTGACACATTCCTGGGGTCAGATACATCACATGATCACACTGACAGAACCACAGGCCCATAGACACAGGCAACAGAGCATGCACAATGTCGGCACTAGTACAGTGTATATCCACCTTTCGCAGCAATGCAGGCTGCTATTCTCCCATGGAGACGATCGTAGAGATGCTGGATGTAGTCCTGTGGAACGGCTTGCCATGCCATTTCCACCTGGCGCCTCAGTTGGACCAGCGTTCGTGCTGGACGTGCAGATCGCGTGAGACGACGCTTCATCCAGTCCCAACCATGCTCAATGGGGGACAGATCCGGAGATCTTGCTGGCCAGGGTAGTTGACTTACACCTTCTAGAGCACGTTGGGTGGCACGGGATACATGCGGACGTGCATTGTCCTGTTGGAACAGCAAGTTCCCTTGCCGGTCTAGGAATGGTACAACGATGGGTTCGATGACGGTTTGGATGTAGCGTGCACTATTCAGTGTCCCCTCGACGATCACCAGAGGTGTACGGCAGTGTAGGAGATCGCTCCCCACACCATGATGCCGGGTGTTGGCCCTGTGTGCCTCGGTCGTATGCAGTCCTGATTGTGGCGCTCACCTGCACGGCGCCAAACACTCATACGACCATCATTGGCACCAAGCAGAAGCGAGTCTCATTGCTGAAGACGACACGTCTCCATTCGTCCCTCCATTCACGCCTGTCGCGACACCACTGGAGGCGGGCTGCACGATGTTGGGGCGTGAGCGGAAGACGGCCTAACGGTGTGCGGGACCGTAGCCCAGCTTCATGGAGACGGTTGCGAATGGTCCTCGCCGATACCCCAGGAGCAACAGTGTCCCTAATTTGCTGGGAAGTGGCGGTGCGGTCACCTACGGCACTGCGTAGGATCTTACGGTCTTGGCGTGCATCCGTGCGTCGCTGCGGTCCGGTCCCAGGTCGACGGCCACGTGCACCTTCCGCCGACCACTGGCGACAACATCGATGTACTGTGGAGACCTCACGCCCCACGTGTTGAGCAATTCGGCGGTACGTCCACCCGGCCTCCCGCATGCCCACTATACGCCCTCGCCCAAAGTCCGTCAACTGCACATACGGTTCACGTCCACGCTGTCGCGGCATGCTACCAGTGTTAAAGACTGCGATGGAGCGCCGTATGCCACGCCAAACTGGCTGACACTGACGGTGGCGGTGCACAAATGCTGTGCAGCTAGCGCCATTCGACGGCCAACACCGCGGTTCCTGGTGTGTCCGCTGTGCCGTGCGTGTGATCATTGCTTGTACAGCCCTCTCGCAGTGTCCGGAGCAAGTATGGTGGGTCTGACACACCGGTGTCAGTGTGTTCTTTTTTCCATTTCCAGGAGTGTATATAGAGTTTCCTTTGTAGTTGTAGTTTTTCAATGTTGTGTAATATTGTAATGAGCAAAGTAGTTGTGGCATGCATGTAGAGGTGCACCAAGTATTTCGCAGTCACGTTTGCAATTAATCAGATATTATTTTCAATGTATTTTTAACGTGCTTTCTTTTTTTCTCTTCAAATTGTGTTTTTCTGTGTCATCGTGTGAAATTCTACGATAATCATGGCGTGTGAAAAGCACAACACTAGGCTCCTAAGTAAATCGAGAAGTGACAGTGAAGACGAGAGTAGCGTGTTAGCACTACCTGGTAAAGAAGTGACAAATGTCCAAAATACCTTGGTAATTGTGGATAGGGAAATGGACCAGGCAGTAAATAACTGTGAACTTTTGGACCAAATAAGAAATTTATTTACGAAGGTAGATGATGATCTAAATCATACAAGACCGGTAACCGTTACTGACACAGAAGAGTTCGAACAAATTAGGAAATTCAATTAAAATCAAATCAGTACATAGTACAAAATCGAAATGCGGGAAGTATAAGAACAGTTGGCACAGGTAGAAGAATAATTACATATTTCAGAGGCCACTTGCCCTCCGACACGGGAAGAGGGATTTACAAATACAGAGGGGCGAGAAAGTAATAACACAGGGCATTTCGGGAATTTTGAGAGGTATTGGCATGGTGCACCGAATCTTGAGATGAAACCACCGACACGACGCAATAATGACCGATTTGCAACTCGCAACTCGATGGTTTTGACTGTAAGTATAAGCTCTTCATCACAACGCGTAAATTTTAAACATTCAAGAATTCCGGTAATGATATACATCCACAAGCTTGGCTTCATCAGTTTGCTCATTGCTTTCCTCCTAATTGTTCATTGGAGCACAGATTAGAATTTATGTGTGGCTATCCAGAAAATAAAAAAAGCGGTAAGAATGCCATCGGTCATTCGCGACTGTCAAAGTGACGGAGATTTCTGCGATGCCTTCCTTGCTGCATATTGGTCACAGGCCACTCAAGATAGAGTAAAACACAGCATTATAATGATGAAACAGTTTAATCAGTCTGAATTCTCCAGCCCGGTAAAATATTTTGAAGTTACGTTGCACAAAAGTCAGTATTTGTCAAACTCGTACAGTCTCTCAGAACTCATCCGCATTTGCTTAGTTAAATTGCTTGAACATTTGAGACATGTTATTTTGGCAGGACGTAGCAAAGATGACATTGAAGCTTTTCAGGGACTTTTACAAGAATCGGGAACTGACACAGTCAGTTGCAGAATACGAAATCAGGAAAACGACAATTACAGGTCACATCGATTACAATTCCGTGACGACAGAAGTAATAACTGGAGACGACAAGACTACAATTATAATTCAAATCGTGACCAAAATAGACACAACCCATATGATAACCATTAGCAGAATAACAATAGTTATAGGGAAAGATTACCGCTTCATAGTAATGTATATGACAGAGACAGTCATAGAAACAGACAATATTGGAACCAGAATAATTATTATCAATGGAGACAAAATGACTTCAGATGCAACAGCCCACCTCGTAATTACGATTCAGGGAGAAATTCTCCACCACGTGATCGACAAGAAAGAAATCACAGAAATTACTGACATAATGCACTTTGTCTTCAGGCTACAAGGGGCCCATCGGGATCATCCGACCGCCGCGTTATCCTCAGATAAGGGTGCGGGTAGGAGGGGCGTGTGGTCAGCACACTGCTCTCCCGGTCGTTACGATGGTTTTCTCTGACCGGAGCCGCTGCTGTTCGGTCGATTAGCTCCTCAATTGGCATCATGAGGCTGAATGCACCACGAAAAATGGCAACAGCGCATTGTGGCCCAGATGGTCATCCATCCAACTGCCGGCCGCGGTGGTCTAGCGGTTCTAGGCGCACAGCCAGGAACCACGCGACTGCTGCGGTCACAGGTTCGAATCCTGCCTCGGGCATGGATGTGTGTGATGTCCTTAGGTTAGTTAGGTTTAAGTAGTTCTAAGTTCTAGGGGACTTACGACCACAGATGTTGAGTCCCATAGTGCTCAGAGCCATTTGAGCCATCCAACAGCCAGCCACACCCGGCAGAGCTTAACTTCGGTGATTTGACGGGAATCGGTGTAACCACTGTGGTAACGCCGTACTGACATGATAACAGATGCCATAATCATGACGACAGATTTGAATTTCATCAGAACTGGCATGATTCAGACAGGGCAGGGCCCTCTCGACAAGTCGAAATTGTAGAAGTTAGATCTCCAAATCCCAGTAATGACGGGTGACAACAAAGAGATAATAGACAATGACTCGCACCGCAGGCAGCCACGTGTGCCGGCTGGCCTTGAGGAAAATACACTCCTGGAAATGGAAAAAAGAACACACTGACATCGGTGTGTCAGACCCACCATACTTGCTCCGGACACTGCGAGAGGGCTGTACAAGCAATGATCACACGCACGGCACAGCGGACACACCAGGAACCGCGGTGTTGGCCGTCGAATGGCGCTAGCTGCGCAGCATTTGTGCACCGCCGCCGTCAGTGTCAGCCAGTTTGCCGTTTCATACGGAGCTCCATCGCAGTCTTTAACACTGGTAGCATGCCGCGACAGCGTGGACGTGAACCGTATGTGCAGTTGACGGACTTTGAGCGAGGGCGTATAGTGGGCATGCGGGAGGCCGGGTGCACGTACCGCCGAATTGCTCAACACGTGGGGCGTGAGATCTCCACAGTACATCGATGTTGTCGCCAGTGGTCGGCGGAAGGTGCACGTGCCCGTCGACCTGGGACCGGACCGCAGCGACGCACGGATGCACGCCAAGACCGTAGGACCCTCCGCAGTGCCGTAGAGGACCGCACCGCCACTTCCCAGCAAATTAGGGATACTGTTGCTCCTGGGGTATCGGCGAGGACCATTCGCAACCGTCTCCATGAAGCTGGGCTACGGTCCCGCACACCGTTAGGCCGTCTTCCGCTCACGCCCCAACATCGTGCAGCCCGCCTCCAGTGGTGTCGCGACAGGCGTGAATGGAGGGACAAATGCAGACGTGTCGTCTTCAGCGATGAGAGTCGCTTCTGCCTTGGTGCCAATGATGGTCGTATGCGTGTTTGGCGCCGTGCAGGTGAGCGCCACAATCAGGACTGCATACGACCGAGGCACACAGGGCCAACACCCGGCATCATGGTGTGGGGAGCGATCTCCTACACTGGCCGTACCCCTCTGGTGATCGTCGAGGGGACACTGAATAGTGCAAGGTACATCCAAACCGTCATCGAACCCATCGTTGTACCATTCCTAGACCGGCAAGGGAACTTGCTGTTCCAACAGGACAATGCACGTCCGCATGTATCCCGTGCCACCCAACGTGCTCTAGAAGGTGTAAGTCAACTACCCTGGCCAGCAAGATCTCCGGATCTGTCCCCCATTGAGCATGTTTGGGACTGGATGAAGCGTCGTCTCACGCGGTGTGCACGTCCAGCACGAACGCTGGTCCAATTGAGGTGCCAGGTGGAAATGGAATGGCAAGCCGTTCCACAGGACTACATCCAGCATCTCTACGATCGTCTCCATGGGAGAATAGCAGCCTGCATTGCTGCGAAAGGTGGATATACACTGTACTAGTGCCGACATTGTGCATGCTCTGTTGCCTGTGTCTATGTGCCTGTGGTTCTATCAGTGTGATCATGTGATGTATCTGACCCCAGGAATGTGTCAATAAAGTTTCCCCTTCTTGGGACAATGAATTCACGGTGTTCTTATTTCAATTTCCAGGAGTGTAGTATAGAAATTAACCTTGAGAAAAATTTCAGTATTCTTTACTGACATATACCGCATGATAATTGCTTTGAAGTTGACCCTCCACTTACTAAGAAAAGTAAAGGACAACACCACATTTCTCATATAAAATTGTTTGTTGAAAGATAATTTTCTTTCTAACTTGGTCTTTGCTATAAAATTTATTACTTCTCATCACTATTATACTGTGTGACACTTAGAAACTGTTAACATGCAACAATGTTTTGAAGTCAACTATACAGTCAAGAACCTATGGAACTTGTTAAGACAGTAATTTCACAAGTGCATTTTTGTTGGGAACAGACGACACAATCTCAGTGTGTGTACATTTTGCTTATTAGTTGCACGATTATGTCATGACTATAAAGTCCACATTCTTGGAACATACACTGATAATGAGGTTTTACTGCAACATTTTGGCCTACTTGAAAATACATTTTGTATTTAAAGTACTTTCAGAGAGGTTACATTTGACAGAATATTAGGTTTGTTTGATGGCTACACAATTATGCTATGATGCTACTGATGAATGACACAGTTTTCATTATTATTTTTGCACTGTATTTGTTTTATGTCTGCACAGTTTGTCTGCATTTTTCTGAAAAGTAAAAAATATTTTGGTAATGACTCTTGTGACATAACTACAATGACATAGGGTCTTTTCGTAACACAACAATACATTACAGTACAGTACTTTCTTGGTCATGGTAATGTACGTAATAACTACGACATCTATACACATAGCATTTTTACTTTTGTATATGACAAGGTAAGTACATTGACTTTTGGAGAACTTCGCTTATGAATGACAATAACTATGACACTTGGCACATTTTTACTCTTAGCCAATGACAGAAATTATCTTACAGCAAGACGCATAGTTTACCGCTACATGAAACGCATTTGAGAGATTATTTTTCGTACATGGAATATTTTTAGAAATATTTTAGAACTACTATGAGGCAGAGGAGGTTTTCAGCGATACATTTCACTCCGTTGTTGTTATCTGTAGCATCTGAGGGTATAATTACACTAACCCTCAGGGGAGTACGTGCTTACTTTGTGCACCACATATGTGGCAAGCGCAAGGAGCTTTAGCTTATATAGCATTTGTCGTGCCATATTTCTCTCACACAGAATTACACTGCTATCTGATCATTTAAGTGAGATAGAGTCACACATATTTATGTAATTACGCAATTAGATTACTTCACACCTATAAAATTGTACTTTACTTTTGGGAACTTTTCACTTTTACTTTATGAACCACTGTGATGCTACAAGAGAACTGAGTGATATATTTTACATGGAATCATGATTTTTGAAGTACGTTTGAGATAGATGACTCTATTGAAGAGAGCAGAGAGAATTTTTTTTAGAGGTTTTGAGATAATTGTAGGAAGCTACGACGATTTTGAGATGTGACTGATCTTTTACTAGATGTTATGGTAGAATCGAACTTGAAGGGCTATGAGATGTGAATATATACGTGAATGTGAGTACCACAATGCCGACGGAAATTTTTGGACAGTGCTATTCATGAGATTTCGTTTCTATACACTTCAAACGTATATTTTCAAACTGTGAAGTTTATTATTGGTATCAAGCTGTCATTGTAGTGCAGACTGCTGTTAACTTTCCTTGTGTTGCTTAAACCGCTTTGAAGCTACCCGCTCTTTTGCAAGCACTCGCATGGTTGTAGAAAATAGAGGCTGTTGAGAGTATTGTTGATATTTCTTTGTAGAACACACCACAAACATGACACGCTATTACTTGGAAACATTTGATTACACTGTGGAGCTCATACTTTGTGCTATTTACTGAAATGCTTATGAAATGATGAGAAATATTTTTACTTCTACACACCTGATTGTGGCTAGTGTCTTTCTACGAGAGTAGAGATTTATGAATTGCTATATGGATACTGAATGACATTTTTATGATTTGCCTTGTACATATTTGTTTGTTTTATTTGATATCTAGTTTCTAGTTATGATGTAGCTTTGGTTTTATAAAATAAAATTTGATACATATGAGGTGCGAAAATAAAGTAATGAGACTGATTTTCTTTGCAAGGTGTGGCAACCCTGCAGGCTTGTCTAGGCACAATATCTTTGACCTTGGTCTATAAGCTGCTTCTAGACCAAGCAGCATATCCATGCAACAGGTCAGTCCTGAGTTGTGCTGTAATAAGTTAACACAGGTTTGTGTCTCTCATCACGGAAATGGAACTGCATAATATTACGCAATGGTATGCCATTTCTTTTGGCGTTAAATTGGTGAAAATATGACAACAACTTACGGTAAGCTTAAGAAGGCTTTTGGAGAGAAGGTTATGTCAAGATCTCAAGTTTTTCGTTGGCATAAAATGTTTAGTGAAGGCAGAACGAATGTTGAAGATGAAGACCGCAGTGGACGACCATCAACCTCACAGATGGATGTGAATATGGCCAGGGTGCATGAACTCATATAGTCTGATTGAAGATTATCCATGAGAATGATTCCAGAAGAAGTGAACATCAATCAAGATACGGTTCATCTAATAATAAATGAAGGTCTTGGTATGTGAAAGAATTTGTGCAAAAATGGTCCCCAAAAACCTCACACCACAACATTGAGAAACACGGAAAAATGGGGCATCCGATCTGTTAGAGCAAAGGGAAATCAATTCAGAATTGTTGAGCCATGTTGTCACTGGTAATGAAAGTTGTTTTTTTCAGTACGATTCAGAGACAAAACGCCAAAGTTCGCAATGGCGCTCAAAGGGATCGCCCAGACCAAACAAAGATCTCATGTCAAAGTAAAAAGTGAAATGCATGCTTGTGTGTATGTTTGACTCCAAGGAAATTGTTCATAAAGAGTGGGTGCCTCCTGGACAAACAGTTAACTAATATTACCAAAGAAATTTTAGAAAGATTTTGTAAAAGAGTTCTTTGTGTCCATGCCAACATTGCTGATAACTGGAGTCTGCATCATGATAATGCACCACCCCATACTGCTCTGTCAGTACAGCAATTGTTAACCTCAAAACAGATTTCAGTACTACCACAGCCACCTTATTCACCATATATCGCTCTGTGCGGCTTTTTTCTATTTACAAGAGTCAAAACGGCGGTCAAATGACACCATTTTCAAACAACAAAAGGTGTCCAAAAAGCTGTGAGGAGCATCTTGGAGCATATTACAGAAGATGAGTTCCAGAAATGTAACCGTCAATGGCAGAACCGCTGGAAAAAGTGTTGCAATCAGAAGGGAACTACTTTAAAGGAGACAGCACTGAACTTGATAAAAACGGTAACAACATGTTTTTTTCACATCAGTCTGATTACTTTATTGTCACATCTCATATACCAATGTACACACTTTCTATCTACAGATCTATTAAATAATAATTTTATGGTCTACATTCTTAAAAAAATGGGACCACTACTAAAGGAAAGATACGTAAGAAGGAGAAGTGATTGATAACAGGAACTGTATATATAATTTCCTTTTCAAGGACTTGGTAATTATTTGGTAGAATAGGTTGTTGTGGTGCATCACTTTAGTGTTAGATGTGACATAGGCATTAAGATGTAAATAGACATTCCCTTATCTGCATTGCTGTATTTACTGTAATATTTTTTCTACCTGTGCTTTGTCATGTTTAGGTATAAGTTATTGCATTTGCTGCTGCTATTTGCCAGGCATTGTCCTACTCAATTTTACTTTGTACTACTCTTATAAGCCAGTTTTACTACTGATTTACTTTTCTTGTTTGCTGTATATTGCCTTATTTTAGTTGTATTGTTGCATTTGCTTTGCTAATTGAGATATATTGTTGCCTGCATTGCCAATTTGCATTTTTTTGGTCATTCCTGTTTGTGTTAACTGTTTTGTGCCGATACATTGCCTCGATCTCTAGTTTATGTATCTGAGCTCAGTAGATGTAACTTAGCTTAAGAGGGGTAGGATATATAAGAGAATGAGTTTTGATGAATTGGGAAAAAAGGTACTGGGAAGTTAAAAAAAAGTTTTGGCCAAAGAGTATTGTATATTGAGGAATAGTTATTTTGAAAGAGGAAATCAAATGATAAGTAGGGTTTAAGGACAACAGGTTCACGTAGTATTTTCTTGGAAACAAATGATGAGGTAAGGTAATGGAAAATAAATGATGACTTAAGAAATATGTGGAAGTAAATACAAAACGCATGGTTAGATAAGGTCTTTTTTTGCAGGAACAAATGTTGAAATAAGAATGAAGTTTTTGGCTGGACTGCAGTACCAAATGTTGCACTGAAAATAAAACTTGTCCTTTCCTTTTGTATTATTCCGCTATGTGTTTATGTGACCCTTGTGTATCTGTGTCCTACCTGTCTCTGTGTATTTACCTGGTAAGATTAATTGACTTTTCTCTTCTGGTACTGCTGCGTTTACTATGATGAGGAATACTGTTTCAAATCTCATATATTCTTTACTCTGGAAATATGTTTAGATATTATTTATTTTGTTCTGTTTTCTTTTAATGCTCATGTGTCAAGTTAATATTACAATGGATATTCTCATTTTTCATTTATTTACTTATGTCACAATTCTTGGAATACTCATGTATATGCTTATTTCCATTCCTTTGTAAAGCCTGTATTACTATA
Source organism: Schistocerca gregaria (assembly GCF_023897955.1). Taxonomy (NCBI): domain Eukaryota; kingdom Metazoa; phylum Arthropoda; class Insecta; order Orthoptera; family Acrididae; genus Schistocerca; species Schistocerca gregaria. The sequence continues at coordinate 624,543,090 of NC_064922.1, forward strand.
AATGTTATATGTATTATCATGTTCTTTAATTCTGTTTTCTGTACCTTTGTATCTGTATTCATATGCTATAAAATTGGAAATTGTGTAGACACAGGTTCTTCAAATAAAGTAAATAGTAGGGATTCATTTCACGGCACACACTTCTGTTGGACATACTGTATGTGCAAAATCTCAGAGGCTAAATTACTGTGTTAATGTTTGGACGTGTGTCAATAATTCAGCAAGGGACTAGTTAACAGCACCGCTGGTTATAAGGACATTGTAAAAAAACTGTGAGTGCACAAGTGGTGGTTTAAGGACTTGCTTTATTATCCGCAAGACTCTTCAGTTGTGATTGTGCACAGTCGCAATGGATGGCTGCTGGTCATCTGTACAAGGACTACAGTGGGTCTACACTCTTGGTGGCCCACTACTACCATAATCTCGACAACAATTACTGTGGGTCTGCTCTGTGGTAACCTCCTAATTCTACCAATATTCTTCAAGAGTACGACTGACTCTGGTGTGGGTTTGCTCTTTTGTGACCCATTACCAATAATCATGTCAATAGTCACCACTGTGATTCCAGTGGGAGGACAACACATCTTCAACATTACATGGTAATCGACTACTTGCGTGTGCATTTTCTTTTACTACTCAGACTTTGTGCATAAAACTGTCATAGACTACCAATCTGATAAATTGTTAGGACTGTCTTTAGGGATTGCGAGGACAGTTTTTGCTTTTCACCAACAGTGCATTAATAATTGTGTGCATTTGATCTATTTGATATTGTTAATATAAAATGTTTTAACAAACTGGTTTGTCCACTGCCCAAAATAACAAGTAAATATTTTTGTGGGGAACACGAGGGCTATGTAAGTGGGTTGCTTTTGTGTTGGCAGCGATGTGTAGCGCTTTGCATTGGATCTCTGACTGCGCTCTTTGTAAGAGACTTTGTGGCTGGTTGGACTAGTTGTTGGACGTTAATTGCCAGTAGCGTTAGGCGGTTGGAAGTTAGTCGCCAGCAGTAATGAAGTAGTGTTGGGCAATTGGAGGTGAACAGCCAGCAGTGATGGATGTTAGATGTGAGATGTTAACATTGATGGAGTGTTAGCGTAGGCAGGGATCTGTACATGTTCGACTTGGAGACTGAATATTATTCATGATTATATACCTTTGTAACAGATGTCAATGACGATTTATATTAGTGTCTGAACTGGATATCACATTATTATGGTAAAGACCTACATTATTTAGTTTCCAACAAAATCTTTCCTTTGTTAACCACATGCCTAATAGTAGTTAGTGGCTTTAGTAGTTAGAATATTTTATTTAGCTGGCAGTATTAACGCTCGCTGTATTTGCAGCAGTGCGCATAATGAAGATTTTTGTGAGGTAAGTGTTTAATGAAATGTATAGGTTATTGTTAAGTTTTCTTTCTAGTCAGAGCCATTCTTTTGAGGTAAGTTGGTAGCAGTCAGACCGCGTCACCGTTGTATATTGAGAGTAATTAATGAATACGAAAAATTTGAGGTCTGTTTGCCAGGGAAAATTCAGTAGGTCAGTGTTGTAAGGATAAAGACAAGCAAAGTGACGCTTGCATTCAATTTTACTTAGCAGTTTAAGCAAATATTAAAGAAAGAAGTTTCAACAGTAATTATAGTTACTCTAATATCATTCTCACTGCTTTTATGTCAGTGATATGTAGGGGATTGTACTATATTCCTAGATTCATCATTTAAAGCATGTTCTTGAATCTTGCTCCATAGACTTTCTCAGAATAATTTACGTCTGTCTTAAGAGCCTTCCAGTTCATCTCGTTCAGTATTCTCCCACGGACCAAATAAACCTGTCACCATTCGTGCTGCCCTTCTCTGTATACGTTCAATATCCCCTCTTAGTCCTTTTTGGTATGGGTTCCACCACTTGAGCAATATTCTAGAATAAGTCGCACGAGTGATTTGTAAGATATCTCCTTTGCTGACTAATTGCTCTTACCCAGTATTCTACCAATAAACCGAGGTCTACAACCTGGATTACTCACGACTGAGTCAATATGATCTTTACGTTTCTTATCTCTGTGTTAAACACAGATTTTGTACGAATTGGCCGGTGCCAAAAGTGTCTAATTGATATTATAGTCAGACGGTACTAAGTTTTTTCATTTGCCGGTCTTTGCCCCACTTTGAAATTTTATGAAGGTCGGCTGAATATTTATGAATCTTCTTTCAGTTTGTACTTCATCGTAGAAACTGCATCATCTGCAAAAAGTCTGAGGTTAATGTTAATATTGTATGGAAGGTGATTAATACACAACATAAACAGCAAGGGTGCCAACACACTTCCGGAGGCACACCTCAAATTACTTCTGTATCTGAAGATGACTCTCCACACAAAATAACATGCTGTGTCCTCTTTGCCATAAAGCCCTCAGTCCAGTCATAAATTTGATTTGAAACTTCCCCTATGATTGTACTTTCGAGAATAAGGTGAGATACTGAGTCAAATGTTTTTTATGTGGTCGGAGTGTGAGGGGCTGTTCCCATTGCTAAGAGGTTCGTGGCCCACCGATCCTGGACACGAAATTTGAGTCTTTACCTAATCTACCAGCCAGCCCCAACTGTCCCCTGCTATACCCGCAAACAGGGCAGTTAGTTTGATTTGTGGAAAGGGGCCAAAATGAATGGCTGTCAGTTGCTCTCGAACATACTACTTTATTCATTTGTCAAACATTACAAGAGCAAAGAAAAAATTAAAAAATATAGGAAGCCAAATATTAATTTTAGAGCTTAATTCCCGGCTAAATGCGCCATTCAATCTCACGCCTCATGGGCAGGCAACTTTAATTTAAAATCGGATGAAGGCCAATACTTTAAGACTCAAAAACAAGAATTTGGATTTTAAAAGGCAGAAGGCCTCTTCTTAAAACATTCTCTAAATTAGGCTGAAGGCCCAAACAATCTCAAGCCCTAAAGGCAAAACAACTTAGAATCGGCTGAAGGCCAATCACTTAAGGCTAAAAACAGGAATTTGAATTTTAAAAGGCAGAAATCCTTATCCTAAAATTTCTTTAAATCGGGCTGAAGGCGCAAACAATCTCACGCCTTAAGGGCAAAACAACTTTAATTTATAATCGGCTGGAAGCCATACATAAACAGACAACAAGGACAAATAGAAAATGGAGCACATCAAACGGCCCTCAGAAGTTTCCAAGTGTCAGCCTGGAATTCAAACACTAAAGCTAGCTTAGGTGAGACAGGCAGTCGGCCCAACAATTCTCAATCCGACGGCAGCCCAACCGACAGACAGTCAACGGACCAAGCGACAGGATAACTTCTGCTCCACCCGACCAGAACACGACAGGGAATTCAATGGAACAGTGCAGAAGGTATCGGCGCCCACAAAGAATTACACATTCAGCTGTCGAACTACACACCGTGCCGGACAGCCACAACACGACGAGGAAAATACACTGTCCGAATTTATGTCAACTCTCAGGGCAGGTGACTGGAACGTTAATAGCCACAAGGCAGAAGATTTCGCTGGTGCACAATTCAAAATAATCAAGTTAAGTAAAACTCCACAGGTGGGTGGAGAGAATTTCGCCAACTTGAAAACACACTTTGTTGCTAGCAGGAATGTCCTAACAGCCCACAACGAGAT